>NC_092166.1:2660130-2695130 GCF_045791955.1 Oncorhynchus clarkii lewisi | reverse complement strand
ACAGGTTATGCTGCTTCGTTTGTTTGCAAACACCCGGCTCTGAAACAGGTTATGCTGCTTCGTTTGTTTGCAAACACCCGGCTCTGAAACAGGTTATGCTGCTTCGTTTGTTTGAAAACACCCGGCTCTGAAACAGGTTATGTTGCTTCGTTGGCTTGCAAACACCCGGCTCTGAAACAGGTTATGTTGCTTCGTTGGCTTGCAAACACCCGGCTCTGAAACAGGTTATGTTGCTTCGTTGGCTTGCAAACTCCCGGCTCTGAAACAGGTTATGTTGCTTCATTGGCTTGCAAACACCCGGCTCTGAAACAGGTTATGTTGTTTCGTTGGCTTGCAAACACCCGGCTCTGAAACAGGTTATGCTGCTTCGTTGGGTTGCAAACACCCGGCTCTGAAACAGGTTATGCTGCTTCGTTGGGTTGCAAACACCCGGCTCTGAAACAGGTTATGCTGCTTCGTTGGGTTGCAAACACCCGGCTCTGAAACAGGTTATGCTGCTTCGTTTGTTTGCAAACACCCGGCTCTGAAACAGGTTATGCTGCTTCGTTGGGTTGCAAACACCCGGCTCTGAAACAGGTTATGCTGCTTCGTTTGTTTGCAAACACCCGGCTCTGAAACAGGTTATGCTGCTTCGTTTGTTTGAAAACACCCGGCTCTGAAACAGGTTATGTTGCTTCGTTGGCTTGCAAACACCCGGCTCTGAAACAGGTTATGTCATTTCGGCGACAGGTGTTTGTTTTGGGACTCACCGGAACAGACTTTGGAGGTATTGTTTAAAGTCAAGTTTGACAACAGACTGTGGTTTATGGTAGTACGGGTAGTCAACGGTGTTTTGAGTGTGGTGATGTTGGCCAAAGCGACATGCTTGCCCGAAAAGGGAGAAGGCCGAGGGACAGATGCAGGTGGTCCTTGTAACGCCTGAGCCCACTGATGTAGGGAGAGGTGGGCCGACAGCGGTAGAGCAGCCTGTTCCTCACCTGTTGCTGAGGAACAAGTTATCCGTGTTGAGGGCAAGGTGTAGCAGCTAGTCTCCCAGGTAGTGGAGGAGATTTCCACTACGGTAATAGTGTACAGGAGGGCGTTCAGGTGAAGCTAGTCTCCCAGGCAGTGGAGGAGAAGCCCTGTATGAGTGATGAGGTACAGGAGGGGGTTCAGGTGGAGCTAGTCTCCCAGGTAGTGGAGGAGATGCCCTGTATGAGTGATGAGGTACAGGAGGGGGTTCAGGTGAAGCTAGTCTCCCAGGTAGTGAGGAGATGCCCTGTATGAGTGATGAGGTACAGGAGGGGGTTCAGGTGAAGCTAGTCTCCCAGGTAGTGGAGGAGATTCCCTGTATGAGTGATGAGGTACAGGAGGGGGTTCAGGTGAAGCTAGTCTCCCAGGTAGTGAGGAGATTCCCTGTATGAGTGATGAGGTACAGGAGGGGGTTCAGGTGAAGCTAGTCTCCCAGGTAGTGAGGAGATGCCCGGTAACGAGTGATGGGGTGCAAGTGGGGAGTGTTGAGAGGGATGTGGTAGAGGGGAGTCAGGGGTCTGTGGCCTCAGTTGAGGAGGGCGACTCAATTTACAATCTAGAGGAGGTAAATGGGTTCCTGGATCAGACTTTTGACGTTGATAAGTTTGTGAGGTCAGCGGTGGTGTTACAGAAGACGGTGGGGTTAGATCAGTTGAGTGTGAAGAAGCGTTTCCGCTTGAGGAAATGTGTTACTGCTGCCACGGCAACAAAAGGTAGCGGGAAACGTGGTCAGGTTCAGAGACAATTAAAACGATGATGATGATCATGCCTCATAGGGTGTTTTTCCCCCCTCTATGTCTGGGTTCTACCTGGTTTCTTCTGTTTCCTTTCTCTTTTCTATGTGGCAATCAACTGCAAGGATCCTTAATCAACGTAGTCAAACTGAGCGCGATATATAATCGTACAGTACATAGCTGATTCACTTGGAGTATAGTGGCTTTGAGGCGAGCCTTGCAATTTCGTTTTTCAAAGTGGACCGAAGCAAAACGGCCACCTTTTTACCTAGATGTGATCGACAGGAAGATTTCACGTCACAAAGAGTTTGAAGAAGGATGTAAGGCAGCTTGTTAAGGGCCCTTATGGTGGAAAATGGAACAAGACAATGGTCGGCTTTGGGCCAGAGGATGATGACTTTGTTGCTGAACTGATCTACAACTATGGAGTGGGAGAATATCGCCTAGGCAACGATTTCCTGGGTTTGACTCTGCAGTCTAGCCAGGCTGTCAGCAATGCTAAGCGGCTTGGTTGGCCCCTCAATGAGGTTGGAAAGGTCCTCTATCTGTCTGAGGCCCCAAAACTCAGACTCAAACTCTAGGGAAGAGGGCTCTGGTCTAAAGTAGTGCACTAAATAGGGAATAGGGCTCTGGTCTAAAGTAGTGCACTATATAGGAAATAGGGCCCTGGTCTAGAGTAGTGCACTATATAGGGAATAGGGCCCTGGTCTAAAGTAGTGCACTATATAGGGAATGGGGCTCTGGTCTATAGTAGTGCACTATATAGGGAATAGGGGGCCATTTGGGACACAGGCATGAGAGTGAATCAGTGAGTTAAAACTCTGGCCTTTTATCCCAACACAAGACCTGATCGGAAATCAATGCAGGCTCATGTACTCACTCTCTGCAGTCCCTTCAGCATACCCCATTTCATCCTCCTCCTCTTCAACCTAGCAGAGAGAGGATGAGAGAGATGGAGAGAGAGAGAGAGAGAGAGGATGAGAGAGATGGAGAGAATGGTTTTCAATACAATTAAGAAACATTAATTTACAAAACAAATCTGGCGTTATGTTCACATTTGACAAACTAGATGTCTTTTGACAAACGTTTTACAAGAAAAGTGCTGTTGATTTAATAAAACATGCTAATCTGACACAGACAGACAGACAGACAGCTAGCTAGCTAGCTAGCTAGCTAATGGCAACTTTGGGCACCAGTAGCCTTTTGGGCAGTAACCAGTAGTCCTTTGGTCAGTAGCCAGTAACCAGTAGTCCTTTGGGCAGTAGCCAGTATCAGTAGTCTTGTGGGCAGTAGCCAGTAGTCTTGTGGGCAGTAGCCAGTAGTCCTTTGGGCAGTAGCCAGTAACCAGTAGTCCTTTGGTAAGTAGCCAGGAACCAGTAGTATTTTGGTCAGTAGCCAGTAACCTGTAGTCTTGTGGGCAGTAGCCAGTAACCAGTAGTCTTGTGGGCAGTAGCCAGTAACCAGTAGTCTTGTGGGCAGTAGCCAGTAACCTGTAGTCTTGTGGGCAGTAGCCAGTAACCAGTAGTCTTGTGGGCAGTGGCCAGTAGTCTTGTGGGCAGTAGCCAGTAACCTGTAGTCTTGTAGGCAGTAGCCAGTAACCTGTAGTCTTGTGGGCAGTAGCCAGTAACCAGTAGTCTTGTGGGCAGTGGCCAGTAGTCTTGTGGGCAGTAGCCAGTAACCTGTAGTCTTGTGGGCAGTAGCCAGTAACCAGTAGTCCTTTGGGCAGTAGCCAGTAACCAGTAGTCCTTTGGTCAGTAGCCAGTAACAAGTAGTCTTGTTGGCAGTAGCCAGCAGTAGTCTTTTGGTCAGTAGCCAGTAACCAGTAGTCTTGTTGGCAGTAGCCAGTAACCAGTAGTCTTGTGGGCAGTAGCCAGTAACCAGTAGTCTTGTGGGCAGTAGCCAGTAACCAGTAGTCTTGTGGGCAGTAGCCAGTAACCAGTAGTCTTGTTGGCAGTAGCCAGTAACCAGTAGTCTTGTGGGCAGTAGCCAGTAACCAGTAGTCTTGTGGGCAGTAGCCAGTAACCTGTAGTATTGTGGGCAGTAGCCAGTATTCTTGTGGGCAGTAGCCAGTAACCAGTAGTCTTGTTGGCAGTAGCCAGTAACCAGTAGTCCTTTGGTCAGTAGCCAGTAACCAGTAGTCTTGTGGGCAGTAGCCAGTAATCAGTAGTCTTGTGGGCAGTAGCCAGTAGTCTTGTGGGCAGTAGCCAGTAACCAGTAGTCTTGTTGGCAGTAGCCAGTAACCAGTAGTCTATTTGGCAGTAGCCAGTAACCAGTAGTCTTGTTGGCAGTAGCCAGTAACCAGTAGTCTTGTGGGCAGTAGCCAGTAACCAGTAGTCTTGTGGGCAGTAGCCAGTAACCAGTAGTCTTGTGGGCAGTAGCCAGTAGTCTTGTGGGCAGTAGCCAGTAGTCTTGTGGGCAGTAGCCAGTAACCAGTAGTCTTGTGGGTAGTAGCCAGTAACCAGCAGTCTTGTGGGCAGTAGCCAGTAACCAGTAGTCTTGTGGGCAGTAGCCAGTAATCTTGTGGGCAGTAGCCAGTAACCAGTAGTCTTGTGGGCAGTAGCCAGTAGTCTTGTGGGCAGTAGCCAGTAACCAGTAGTCTTGTGGGTAGTAGCCAGTAACCAGTAGTCTTGTGGGCAGTAGCCAGTAACCAGTAGTCTTGTGGGCAGTAGCCAGTAGTCTTGTGGGCAGTAGCCAGTAACCAGTAGTCTTGTGGGCAGTAGCCAGTAGTCTTGTGGGCAGTAACCAGTAGTCTTGTGGGCAGTAGCCAGTAGCCAGTAGTCTTGTGGGCAGTAGCCAGTAACCAGTAGTCTTGTGGGCAGTAGCCAGTAGTCTTGTGGGCAGTAACCAGTAGTCTTGTGGGCAGTAGCCAGTAGTCTTGTGGGCAGTAGCCAGTAGTCTTGTGGGCAGTAGCCAGTAGTCTTGTGGGCAGTAGCCAGTAACCAGTAGTCTTGTGGGCAGTAGCCAGTAACCAGTAGTCTTGTGGGCAGTAGCCAGTAGTCTTGTGGGCAGTAACCAGTAGTCTTGTGGGCAGTAACCAGTAGTCTTGTGGGCAGTAGCCAGTAGTCCTGTGGGCAGTAGCCAGTAGTCCTGTGGGCAGTAGCCAGTAGTCCTGTGGGCAGTAGCCAGTAGTCTTGTGGGCAGTAGCCAGTAGTCCTGTGGGCAGTAGCCAGTAGTGTTTTGAGAACGTTCATAACAATGGCTTGACGTGACTGAGTGACGGAGTTACAACCCGTAAATAGACCATATAGTGTAATGGACTACAGGAAGGTGCACTGGTGAAAGAGGAGTTTAATTGGATTTCAGTGGGAGGGGGTGTGGTGTTGTGGTGGTGAGGGGGTTAGGGTGGTGAGGGGGGTCGGGTGGTGAGGGGGTAGGGTGGATGTGTGTGAAATCGACTGGGGTGCCAATGATGAGCCAGTTTGTCACGTAAGCCCACCAGCCGGTCTGATGACTCAGGGAGAGAGAGGGAGGGAGGGAGGGAGGGAGGGAGGGAGAGAGGGAGAGAGGGAGGGAGGGAGGGAGGGAGGGAGGGAGGGAGGGAGGGAGGGAGGGAGGGAGGGAGGGAGGAAGGAAGGGAGGGAGGTAGGGAGAGAGGGAGAGAGAGATTCCTTCACAGTAAGAATCAGGTACACAGTATACACAAAAAGACAACACACACACATTCAAATGAAAACACCAGCCAGTTCACACACAAACCAGCCAGTTCACACACAAACCAGCCAGTTCACACACAAACCAGCCAGTTCACACACAAACCAGCCAGGTCCAGGTGAAGCTGATTAAGAGAATGCCAATGAGTGTGCAAAGCTGTCAGCAAAGCAAAGGGTGGCTACTTTGAAAAATATTAAACATAATTAGATTTGTTTAACAGTCTGGTACACTATAACAGAGGTCTATAGTTCTGACACTGAGGGGAGATGCTGCTGGGGATTTGAAGACTGAGAGGAAGTGAAGACTGTGAGGAAATGAAGATTGAGAGGAAGTGAAGACTGAGAGGAAGTGAAGACTGAGAGGAAGTGAAGACTGAGAGGAAGTGAAGACTGTGAGGAAGTGAAGACTGAAGAGAAGACTCTCTTCCTCCAGCTAACATGAGAGCTTAAGACAATGGCCTCTGTGTTCATCCCAATCGGCACCATATTCCCTATATAGTACACTACTATAGACCAGAGCCCTATTCCCCATATAGTGCACTACTATAGACCAGAGCCCTATTCCCTATATAGTGCACTACTATAGACCAGAGCCCTATTCCCTATATAGTGCACTACTATAGACCAGAGCCCTATTCCCTATATAGTGCACTACTATAGACCAGAGCCCTATTCCCTATATAGTGCACTACTATAGACCAGAGCCCTATTCCCTATATAGTGCACTACTATAGACCAGAGCCCTATTCCCTATATATTGCACTACTTTAGACCAGAGCCCTGTTCCCTATATAGTGCACTACTACAGATCAGAGCCCTATTCCCTATATAGTGCACTACTTTAGACCAGAGCCCTATTCCCTATATAGTGCACTACTTTAGACCAGAGCCCTATTCCCTATATAGTGCACTACTACAGACCAGAGCCCTATTCCCTATATAGTGCACTACTATAGACCAGAGCCCTATTCCCCATATAGTGCACTACTATAGACCAGAGCCCTATTCCCTATATAGTGCACTACTATAGACCAGAGCCCTATTCCCTATATAGTGCACTACTACAGACCAGAGCCCTATTCCCTATATAGTGCACTACTATAGACCAGAGCCCTATTCCCTATATAGTGCACTACTATAGACCAGAACCCTATTCCCTATATAGTGCACTACTATAGACCAGAGCCCTATTCCCTATATAGTGCACTACTATAGACCAGAGCCCTATTCCCCATATAGTGCACTACTATAGACCAGAACCCTATTCCCTATATAGTGCACTACTATAGACCAGAGCCCTATTCCCTATATAGTGCACTACTATAGACCAGAGCCCTATTCCCCATATAGTGCACTACTATAGACCAGAGCCCTATTCCCTATATAGTGCACTACTATAGACCAGAGCCCTATTCCCTATATAGTGCACTACTATAGACCAGAGCCCTATTCCCTATATAGTGCACTACTATAGACCAGAGCCCTATTCCCTATATAGTGCACTACTATAGACCAGAGCCCTATTCCCTATATAGGGCACTACTTTAGACCAGAGCCCTATTCCCTATATAGTGCACTACTATAGACCAGAGCCCTATTCCCTATATAGTGCACTACTACAGACCAGAACCCTATTCCCTATATAGTGCACTACTATAGACCAGAGCCCTATTCCCTATATAGTGCACTACTACAGACCAGAACCCTATTCCCTATATAGTGCACTACTATAGACCAGAGCCCTATTCCCTATATAGGGCACTACTATAGACCAGAGCCCTATTCCCTATATAGGGCACTACTTTAGACCAGAGCCCTATTCCCTATATAGTGCACTACTATAGACCAGAGCCCTATTCCCCATATAGTGCACTCCTTTGACCAGAGTCACTAGGGAATAGGATGCTACTGGGATACTGCCACAGACTGGCTTCTCCCCTTCCAACGGCATCAGACAATGACTCTAAATATGAATAATCTGTCCATTCAAATGCCTCCAGGGGAGCCGGCGCTCTGTCTATCTCTTTTCCGAAAGGTAAATAGAAGATTTCATTTCTGAAAATAATTCTGTCCAAATCATATACATGTACGTGGAGGACGAAGAGGAATTTCTGCTTCGTAATGACGTTGTAGCTTCAAATGCCCATGTGACATTTCATTACAGTAAAAGCCTTGAGATAAAAAGAGCCTTCGTAATGCCATGGTGAATATATGATATAGGTTCAGAACAGCCTTAGTAATGTCATGGTGAATATATGATATAGGTTCAGAACAGCCTTAGTAATGTCTAGGTGATTATATGATATAGGTTCAGAACAGCCTTAGTAATGTCTTGGTGATTATATGATATAGGTTCAGAACAGCCTTCGTAATGTCATGGTGAATATATGATATAGGTTCAGAACAGCCTTCGTAATGTCTTGGTGATTATATGATATATGATATAGGTTCAGAACAGCCTTAGTAATGTCTAGGTGATTATATGATATAGGTTCAGAACAGCCTTCGTAATGTCATGGTGAATATATGATATAGGTTCAGAACAGCCTTCGTAATGTCTTGGTGATTATATGATATAGGTTCAGAACAGCCTTAGTAATGTCTTGGTGAATATATGATATAGGTTCAGAACAGCCTTAGTAATGTCTTGGTGAATATATGATATATGATATAGGTTCAGAACAGCCTTAGTAATGTCTTGGTGATTATATGATATAGGTTCAGAACAGCCTTAGTAATGTCTTGGTGATTATATGATATATGATATAGGTTCAGAACAGCCTTAGTAATGTCTTGGTGATTATATGATATAGGTTCAGAACAGCCTTAGTAATGTCTTGGTGATTATATGATATATGATATAGGTTCAGAATAGCCTTAGTAATGTCTTGGTGATTATATGATATATGATATAGGTTCAGAACAGCCTTAGTAATGTCTTGGTGATTATATGATATAGGTTCAGAACAGCCTTAGTAATGTCTTGGTGAATATATGATATATGATATAGGTTCAGAACAGCCTTAGTAATGTCTTGGTGATTATATGATATATGATATAGGTTCAGAACAGCCTTAGTAATGTCTTAGTGATTATATGATATAGGTTCAGAACAGCCTTAGTAATGTCTTGGTGATTATATGATATAGGTTCAGAACAGCCTTAGTAATGTCTTGGTGAATATATGATATATGATATAGGTTCAGAACAGCCTTAGTAATGTCTAGGTGATTATATGATATATGATATAGGTTCAGAACAGCCTTAGTAATGTCTTGGTGATTATATGATATAGGTTCAGAACAGCCTTAGTAATGTCTTGGTGAATATATGATATATGATATAGGTTCAGAACAGCCTTAGTAATGTCTTGGTGATTATATGATATATGATATAGGTTCAGAACAGCCTTAGTAATGTCTTAGTGATTATATGATACAGGTTCAGAACAGCCTTAGTAATGTCTTGGTGATTATATGATATAGGTTCAGAACAGCCTTAGTAATGTCTTGGTGATTATATGATATAGGTTCAGAACAGCCTTAGTAATGTCTTGGTGATTATATGATATAGGTTCAGAACAGCCTTAGTAATGTCTTGGTGAATATATGATATATGATATAGGTTCAGAACAGCCTTAGTAATGTCTTGGTGATTATATGATATATGATATAGGTTCAGAACAGCCTTAGTAATGTCTTGGTGATTATATGATATAGGTTCAGAACAGCCTTAGTAATGTCTTGGTGATTATATGATATAGGTTCAGAACAGCCTTAGTAATGTCTTGGTGAATATATGATATATGATATAGGTTCAGAACAGCCTTAGTAATGTCTAGGTGATTATATGATATATGATATAGGTTCAGAACAGCCTTAGTAATGTCTTGGTGATTATATGATATAGGTTCAGAACAGCCTTAGTAATGTCTTGGTGAATATATGATATATGATATAGGTTCAGAACAGCCTTAGTAATGTCTTGGTGATTATATGATATATGATATAGGTTCAGAACAGCCTTAGTAATGTCTTAGTGATTATATGATACAGGTTCAGAACAGCCTTAGTAATGTCTTGGTGATTATATGATATAGGTTCAGAACAGCCTTAGTAATGTCTTGGTGATTATATGATATAGGTTCAGAACAGCCTTAGTAATGTCTTGGTGATTATATGATATAGGTTCAGAACAGCCTTAGTAATGTCTTGGTGATTATATGATATAGGTTCAGAACAGCCTTAGTAATGTCTTGGTGAATATATGATATAGGTTCAGAACAGCCTTAGTGGTTATATGATATATGATAAAGGTTCAGAACAGCCTTAGTAATGTCTTGGTGATTATATGATATATGATATAGGTTCAGAACAGCCTTAGTAATGTCTTGGTGAATATATGATATAGATTCAGAACATCCTTAGTAATGTCTTGGTGAATATATGATATATGATATAGGTTCAGAACAGCATTCGTAATGTCTTGGTGATTATATGATATAGGTTCAGAACAGCCTTAGTGGTTATATGATATATGATATAGGTTCAGAACAGCATTCGTAATGTCTTGGTGATTATATGATATAGGTTCAGAACAGCCTTAGTGGTTATATGATATATGATAAAGGTTCAGAACAGCCTTAGTGGTTATATGATATATGATATAGGTTCAGAACAGCCTTAGTAATGTCTTAGTGATCATATGATATAGGTTCAGAACAGCCTTAGTAATGTCAAGGTGAATATATGATATAGGTTCAGAACAGCCTTCGTAATGTCTTGGTGATTATATGATATATGATATAGGTTCAGAACAGCCTTAGTAATGTCTAGGTGATTATATGATATAGGTTCAGAACAGCCTTCGTAATGTCATGGTGAATATATGATATAGGTTCAGAACAGCCTTCGTAATGTCTTGGTGATTATATGATATAGGTTCAGAACAGCCTTCGTAATGTCTTGGAGATTATATGATATAGGTTCAGAACAGCCTTAGTAATGTCTTGGTGAATATATGATAAAGGTTCAGAACAGCCTTAGTAATGTCTTGGTGAATATATGATATAGGTTCAGAACAGCCTTCGTAATGTCTTGGTGATTATATGATATAGGTTCAGAACAGCCTTCGTAATGTCTTGGTGATTATATGATATAGGTTCAGAACAGCCTTCGAAATGTCTTGGTGATTATATGATATAAGTTCAGAACAGCCTTAGTAATGTCATGGTGATTATATGATATAGGTTCAGAACAGCCTTAGTAATGTCTTGGTGAATATATGATATAGGTTCAGAACAGCCTTAGTAATGTCTTGGTGAATATATGATATATGATATAGGTTCAGAACAGCCTTAGTAATGTCTTGGTGATTATATGATATATGATAGAGGTTCAGAACAGCCTTAGTAATGTCTTGGTGATTATATGATATAGGTTCAGAACAGCCTTAGTAATGTCTTGGTGATTATATGATATATGATATAGATTCAGAACAGCCTTAGTAATGTCTTGGTGATTATATGATATAGGTTCAGAACAGCCTTAGTAATGTCTTGGTGATTATATGATATATGATATAGGTTCAGAACAGCCTTAGTAATGTCTTGGTGATGATATGATATATGATATAGGTTCAGAACAGCCTTAGTAATGTCTTGGTGATTATATGATATAGGTTCAGAACAGCCTTAGTAATGTCTTGGTGAATATATGATATATGATATAGGTTCAGAACAGCCTTAGTAATGTCTTGGTGATTATATGATATATGATATAGGTTCAGAACAGCCTTAGTAATGTCTTAGTGATTATATGATATAGGTTCAGAACAGCCTTAGTAATGTCTTGGTGATTATATGATATAGGTTCAGAACAGCCTTAGTAATGTCTTGGTGAATATATGATATATGATATAGGTTCAGAACAGCCTTAGTAATGTCTAGGTGATTATATGATATATGATATAGGTTCAGAACAGCCTTAGTAATGTCTTAGTGATTATATGATATAGGTTCAGAACAGCCTTAGTAATGTCTTGGTGATTATATGATATAGGTTCAGAACAGCCTTAGTAATGTCATGGTGATTATATGATATAGGTTCAGAACAGCCTTAGTAATGTCTTGGTGATTATATGATATAGGTTCAGAACAGCCTTAGTAATGTCTTGGTGAATATATGATATATGATATAGGTTCAGAACAGCCTTAGTAATGTCTTGGTGATTATATGATATATGATATAGGTTCAGAACAGCCTTAGTAATGTCTTAGTGATTATATGATATAGGTTCAGAACAGCCTTAGTAATGTCTTGGTGATTATATGATATAGGTTCAGAACAGCCTTAGTAATGTCTTAGTGATTATATGATATAGGTTCAGAACAGCCTTAGTAATGTCTTGGTGATTATATGATATAGGTTCAGAACAGCCTTAGTAATGTCTTGGTGAATATATGATATAGGTTCAGAACATCCTTAGTAATGTCTTGGTGAATATATGATATATGATATAGGTTCAGAACAGCCTTCGTAATGTCTTGGTGATTATATGATATAGGTTCAGAACAGCCTTAGTAATGTCTTGGTGAATATATGATATAGGTTCAGAACATCCTTAGTAATGTCTTGGTGAATATATGATATATGATATAGGTTCAGAACATCCTTAGTAATGTCTTGGTGAATATATGATATATGATATAGGTTCAGAACAGCCTTCGTAATGTCTTGGTGATTATATGATATAGGTTCAGAACAGCCTTAGTAATGTCTTGGTGAATATATGATACATGATATAGGTTCAGAACAGCCTTAGTAATGTCTTGGTGATTATATGATATAGGTTCAGAACAGCCTTAGTGGTTATATGATATATGATAAAGGTTCAGAACAGCCTTAGTGGTTATATGATATATGATATAGGTTCAGAACAGCCTTAGTAATGTCTTAGTGATTATATGATATATGATATAGGTTCAGAACAGCCTTAGTAATGTCTTGGTGATTATATGATATATGATATAGGTTCAGAACAGCCTTAGTGGTTATATGATATATGATATAGGTTCAGAACAGCCTTAGTGGTTATATGATATATGATATAGGTTCAGAACAGCCTTAGTAATGTCTTAGTGATCATATGATATAGGTTCAGAACAGCCTTAGTAATGTCATGGTGAATATATGATATAGGTTCAGAACAGCCTTAGTTGTTATATGATATATGATATAGATTCAGAACAGCCTTAGTAATGTCTTGGTGAATATATGATATATGATATAGGTTCAGAACAGCCTTAGTAATGTCATGGTGAATATATGATATATGATATAGGTTCAGAACAGCCTTAGTAATGTCATGGTGATTATATGATATAGGTTCAGAACAGCCTTAGTAATGTCTTGGTGATTATATGATATATGATATAGGTTCAGAACAGCCTTAGTAATGTCATGGTGAATATATGATATATGATATAGGTTCAGAACAGCCTTAGTAATGTCTTGGTGAATATATGATATATGATATAGGTTCAGAACAGCCTTAGTAATGTCTTGGTGATTATATGATATAGGTTCAGAACAGCCTTAGTAATGTCTTGGTGATTATATGATATATGATATAGGTTCAGAACAGCCTTAGTAATGTCATGGTGAATATATTATATATGATATAGGTTCAGAACAGCCTTAGTAATGTCATGGTGAATATATTATATATGATATAGGTTCAGAACAGCCTTAGTAATGTCTTGGTGATTATATGATATAGGTTCAGAACAGCCTTAGTAATGTCTTGGTGAATATATGATATAGGTTCAGAACAGCCTTAGTAATGTCTTGGTGATTATATGATATAGGTTCAGAACAGCCTTAGTAATGTCTTGGTGATTATATGATATATGATATAGGTTCAGAACAGCCTTAGTAATGTTTTGGTGAATATATGATATAGGTTCAGAACAGCCTTAGTGGTTATATGATATATGATATAGGTTCAGAACAGCCTTAGTGGTTATATGATATATGATATAGGTTCAGAACAGCCTTAGTAATGTCTTGGTGATTATATGATATAGGTTCAGAACAGCCTTCGTAATGTCTTGGTGATTATATGATATAGGTTCAGAACAGCCTTAGTAATGTCTTGGTGAATATATGATATATGATATAGGTTCAGAACAGCCTTAGTAATGTCTTGGTGATTATATGATATAGGTTCAGAACAGCCTTAGTAATGTCTTGGTGATTATATGATATAGGTTCAGAACAGCCTTAGTAATGTCTTGGTGAATATATGATATAGGTTCAGAACAGCCTTAGTAATGTCTTGGTGATTATATGATATATGATATAGGTTCAGAACAGCCTTAGTAATGTCTTGGTGATTATATGATATATGATATAGGTTCAGAACAGCCTTAGTAATGTCTTGGTGATTATATGATATAGGTTCAGAACAGCCTTAGTAATGTCTTGGTGATTATATGATATAGGTTCAGAACAGCCTTAGTAATGTATTGGTGATTATATGATATAGTTTCAGAACAGCCTTAGTAATGTCTTGGTGATTATATAATGAGAATTGTTATTAAGTTAATGTGTGCCTGGGTCGCTGAACAGCAGAAATAGATATTGTGGGTCTATAGTAGTGCACTATATAGGGAATAGGGCTCTGGTCTATAGTAGAGCACTATATAGGGAATAGGGCTCTGGTCTATAGTAGTGCACTATATAGGGAATAGGGCTCTGGTCTATAGTAGTGCACTGTATAGGGAATAGGGCTCTGGTCTATAGTAGTGCACTATATAGGGAATAGGGTTCTGGTCTATAGTATTGCACTATATAGGGAATAGGGCTCTGGTCTAAAGTAGTGCACTCTATAGGGAATAGGGCTCTGGTCTATAGTAGTGCACTATATAGGGAATAGGGTTCTGGTCTATAGTAGTGTACTACATAGGGAATACGGTTCTGGTCTAAAGTAGTGCACTATATAGGGAATAGGGCTCTGGTCTGTAGTAGTGCACTATATAGGGAATAGGGCTCTGGTCTGTAGTAGTGCACTATATAGGGAATAGGGCTCTGGTCTATAGTAGTGCACTATATAGGGAATAGGGCTCTGGTCTATAGTAGTGCACTATATAGGGAATAGGGTTCTGGTCTATAGTAGTGCACTATATAGGGAATAGGGCTCTGGTCTATAGTAGTGCACTATATAGGGAATAGGGCTCTGGTCTATAGTAGTGCACTATATAGGGAATAGGGTTCTGGTCTAAAGTAGTGCACTAGGGAATAGGGGGTCATTTGGGACTGTAGCCGGGGCTCAGACAACTAGTTTCATATCAAATATCTGATAAACATTACAATAGAAGAGATTGGATTATTATGGTGCTTTTCCCCAGTAAAATTACTACATGGAATTAGAGGGGGAAGGAGGAGAGGAGAGGTGAACAGGGGGAGAGGAGAAGAGAACAGGGGGAGAGGAGAAGAGAACAGGGGGAGAGGAGAAGAGAACAGGGGGAGAGGAGAAGAGAACAGGGGGAGAGGAGAAGAGAACAGGGGGAGAGGAGAAGAGAACAGGGGGAGAGGAGAGGAAGATTAATAGAGGAGGAGAGGAAGATAATCGAGGAGAGGAGCATGAGAAGTGCTCTGTTCTTACCTGCTCTTCATTTCTGAATGGGACGTCTACCAGACTAGTATTGTCTCCTAGGAGACTGAGATCCAGCTCACTGGGGCCTGCAGACAGACAGACAGACAGACAGACAGACAGACAGACAGACAGACAGACAGACCATTACTATAAAAATATATCCAGGGAGTGTTACTATGTGCATGCTTTTGTTCCAGCCAGGCATGAACACACCCGATGAAACACATTCTGGTCCGGACTGAATACCATGATAAGTTGACTCTTTGAAACAGGTGTGTTAGTGCAGGACTAGAACCAACGCCTGCACACACAGCAGCTCTACAGTCTTAAGGTACGGTCTGACTCTGTAGTTGGTGAATCACTGCATCATGACCCAGATTCAGATTTCAAGGAAGCAGACTGAAAAGGCTTGTTGTATGACTCACAGTATTATGACTACAGCCCTGTCTATAGTCACATCATTATTATGACTACAGCCCTGTCTATAGTCACATCATTATTATGACTACAGCCCTGTCTATAGTCACATCATTATTATGACTACAGCCCTGTCTATAGTCACATCATTATTATGACTACAGGCATGTCTATAGTCATATCATTATTATGACTACAGCCCTGTCTATAGTATCATTATTATGACTACAGCCCTGTCTATAGTCATGTCATTATTATGACTACAGCCCTGTCTATAGTATCATTATTATGACTAAAGCCCTGTCTATAGTATCATTATTATGACTACAGCCCTGTCTATAGTATCATTATTATGACTACAGCCCTGTCTATAGTATCATTATTATGACTACAGCCCTGTCTATAGTCACATCATTATTATGACTACAGCCCTGTCTATAGTCATATCATTATTATGACTACAGCCCTGTCTATAGTCACATCATTATTATGACTACAGCCCTGTCTATAGTCACATCATTATTATGACTACAGCCCTGTCTATAGTCACATAATTATTATGACTACAGCCCTGTCTATAGTATCATTATTATGACTTCAGCCCTGTCTATAGTCATATCATTATTATGACTACAGCCCTGTCTATAGTATCATTATTATGACTACAGCCCTGTCTATAGTCATATCATTATTATGACTACAGCCCTGTCTATAGTATCATTATTATGACTACAGCCCTGTCTATAGTATCATTATTATGACTACAGCCCTGTCTATAGTATCATTATTATGACTACAGCCCTGTCTATAGTCATATCATTATTATGACTACAGCCCTGTCTATAGTCACATCATTATTATGACTACAGCCCTGTCTATAGTCATATCATTATTATGACTACAGCCCTGTCTATAGTCATATCATTATTATGACTACAGCCCTGTCTATAGTCATGTCATTATTATGACTACATCCCTGTCTATAGTCACATCATTATTATGACTACAGCCCTGTCTATAGTCACATCATTATTATGACTACAGCCCTGTCTATAGTCATATCATTATTATGACTACAGCCCTGTCTATAGTCATATCATTATTATGACTAGAGCCCTGTCTATAGTATCATTATTATGACTACAGCCCTGTCTATAGTATCATTATTATGACTACAGCCCTGTCTATAGTCATATCATTATTATGACTACAGCCCTGTCTATAGTCACATCATTATTATGACTACAGCCCTGTCTATAGTCACATCATTATTATGACTACAGCCCTGTCTATAGTCATATCATTATTATGACTACAGCCTTGTCTATAGTCATATCATTATTATGACTACAGCCCTGTCTATAGTATCATTATTATGACTACAGCCCTGTCTATAGTATCATTATTATGACTACAGCCCTGTCTATAGTATCATTATTATGACTACAGCCCTGTCTATAGTCACATCATTATTATGACTACAGCCCTGTCTATAGTCATATCATTATTATGACTACAGCCCTGTCTATAGTCACATCATTATTATGACTACAGCCCTGTCTATAGTCACATCATTATTATGACTACAGCCCTGTCTATAGTCACATCATTATTATGACTACAGCCCTGTCTATAGTATCATTATTATGACTTCAGCCCTGTCTATAGTCATATCATTATTATGACTACAGCCCTGTCTATAGTATCATTATTATGACTACAGCCCTGTCTATAGTCATATCATTATTATGACTACAGCCCTGTCTATAGTATCATTATTATGACTACAGCCCTGTCTATAGTATCATTATTATGACTACAGCCCTGTCTATAGTCATATCATTATTATGACTACAGCCCTGTCTATAGTCACATCATTATTATGACTACAGCCCTGTCTATAGTCACATCATTATTATGACTACAGCCCTGTCTATAGTCATATCATTATTATGACTACAGCCCTGTCTATAGTCATATCATTATTATGACTAGAGCCCTGTCTATAGTATCATTATTATGATTACAGCCCTGTCTATAGTATCATTATTATGACTACAGCCCTGTCTATAGTCATATCATTATTATGACTACAGCCCTGTCTATAGTCATATCATTATTATGACTACAGCCCTGTCTATAGTATCATTATTATGACTACAGCCCTGTCTATAGTATCATTATTATGACTACAGCGATGTCTATAGTATCATTATTATGACTACAGCCCTGTCTATAGTCATATCATTATTATGACTACAGCCCTGTCTATAGTCACATCATTATTATGACTACAGCCCTGTCTATAGTCACATCATTATTATGACTACAGCCCTGTCTATAGTCATATCATTATTATGACTACAGCCCTGTCTATAGTATCATTATTATGACTACAGCCCTGTCTATAGTCATATCATTATTATGACTACAGCCTTGTCTATAGTCATATCATTAATATGACTACAGCCCTGTCTATAGTATCATTATTATGACTACAGCCCTGTCTATAGTCATATCATTATTATGACTACAGCCCTGTCTATAGTCATATCATTATTATGACTACAGCCTTGTCTATAGTCATATCATTATTATGACTACAGCCCTGTCTATAGTATCATTATTATGACTACAGCCCTGTCTATAGTATCATTATTATGACTACAGCCCTGTCTATAGTATCATTAATATGACTACAGCCCTGTCTATAGTATCATTATTATGACTACAGCCCTGTCTATAGTCATATCATTATTATGACTACAGCCCTGTCTATAGTATCATTATTATGACTACAGCCCTGTCTATAGTCATGTCATTATTATGACTACAGCCCTGTCTATAGTATCATTATTATGACTACAGCCCTGTCTATAGTATCATTATTATGACTACAGCCCTGTCTATAGTCACATCATTATTATGACTACAGCCCTGTCTATAGTCATATCATTATTATGACTACAGCCCTGTCTATAGTCATATCATTATTATGACTACAGCCCTGTCTATAGTATCATTATTATGACTACAGCCCTGTCTATAGTCATATCATTATTATGACTACAGCCCTGTCTATAGTCACATCATTATTATGACTACAGCCCTGTCTATAGTCACATCATTATTATAACTACAGCGCTGTCTATAGTCATATCATTATTATTACTACAGCCTTGTCTATAGTCATATCATTATTATGACTACAGCCCTGTCTATAGTATCATTATTATGACTACAGCCCTGTCTATAGTCATATCATTATTATGACTACAGCCCTGTCTATAGTCATATCATTATTATGACTACAGCCCTGTCTATAGTATCATTATTATGACTACAGCCCTGTCTATAGTCATGTCATTATTATGACTACAGCCCTGTCTATAGTATCATTATTATGACTACAGCCCTGTCTATAGTATCATTATTATGACTACAGCCCTGTCTATAGTCACATCATTATTATGACTACAGCCCTGTCTATAGTCATATCATTATTATGACTACAGCCCTGTCTATAGTCATATCATTATTATGACTACAGCCCTGTCTATAGTATCATTATTATGACTACAGCCCTGTCTATAGTATCATTATTATGACTACAGCCCTGTCTATAGTCATATCATTATTATGACTACAGCCCTGTCTATAGTCACATCATTATTATGACTACAGCCCTGTCTATAGTCACATCATTATTATAACTACAGCCCTGTCTATAGTCATATCATTATTATTACTACAGCCTTGTCTATAGTCATATCATTATTATGACTACAGCCCTGTCTATAGTATCATTATTATGACTACAGCCCTGTCTATAGTCATGTCATTATTATGACTACAGCCTTGTCTATAGTCATATCATTATTATGACTACAGCCCTGTCTATAGTATCATTATTATGACTACAGCCCTGTCTATAGTCATATCATTATTATGACTACAGCCCTGTCTATAGTATCATTAATATGACTACAGCCCTGTCTATAGTATCATTATTATGACTACAGCCCTGTCTATAGTCATATCATTATTATGACTACAGCCCTGTCTATAGTATCATTATTATGACTACAGCCTTGTCTATAGTCATATCATTATTATGACTACAGCCCTGTCTATAGTCATATCATTATTATGAATACAGCCCTGTCTATAGTCATATCATTATTATGACTACAGCCCTGTCTATAGTCATATCATTATTATGACTACAGCCCTGTCTATAGTCATATCATTATTATGACTACAGCCCTGTCTATAGTCATATCATTATTATGACTACAGCCCTGTCTATAGTATCATTATTATGACTACAGCCCTGTCTATAGTATCATTATTATGACTACAGCCCTGTCTATAGTATCATTAATATGACTACAGCCCTGTCTATAGTATCATTATTATGACTACAGCCCTGTCTATAGTCATATCATTATTATGACTACAGCCCTGTCTATAGTATCATTATTATGACTACAGCCCTGTCTATAGTCATGTCATTATTATGACTTCAGCCCTGTCTATAGTATCATTATTATGACTACAGCCCTGTCTATAGTATCATTATTATGACTACAGCCCTGTCTATAGTCATATCATTATTATGACTACAGCCCTGTCTATAGTATCATTATTATGACTACAGCCCTGTCTATAGTATCATTATTATGACTACAGCCTTGTCTATAGTATCATTATTATGACTACAGCCCTGTCTATAGTATCTTTATTATGACTACAGCCCTGTCTATAGTATCATTATTATGACTACAGCCCTGTCTATAGTATCAGTATTATGACTACAGCCCTGTCTATAGAATCATTATTATGACTACAGCCCTGTCTATAGTCACATCATTAGTATGTCTACAGCCCTGTCTATAGTATCATTATGTGAACTACAGCCCTATCTATAGTATCATTAGTATGACTACAGCCCTGTCTATAGTATCATTATTATGACTACAGCCCTGTCTATAGTATCATTATTATGACTACAGCCCTGTCTATAGCATCATTATTATGACTACAGCCCTGTCTATAGTCATATCATTATTATGACTACAGCCCTGTCTATAGTATCATTATTATGACTACAGCCCTGTCTATAGTATCATTAGTATGACTACAGCCCTGTCTATAGTCACATAATTAGTATGACTACAGCCCTGTCTATAGTCATATCATTATTATGACTACAGCCCTGTCTATAGTCATATCATTATTATGACTACAGCCCTGTCTATAGTATCATTATTATGACTACAGCCCTGTCTATAGTCACATAATTATTATGACTACAGCCCTGTCTATAGTCATATCATTATTATGACTACAGCCCTGTCTATAGTCACATCATTATTATGACTACAGCCCTGTCTATAGTCATATCATTATTATGACTACAGCCCTGTCTATAGTCATATCATTATTATGACTACAGCCCTGTCTATAGTATCATTATTATGACTACAGCCCTGTCTATAGTCACATCATTATTATGACTACAGCCCTGTCTATAGTCATATCATTATTATGACTACAGCCCTGTCTATAGTATCATTATTATGACTACAGCCCTGTCTATAGTATCATTATTATGACTACAGCCCTGTCTATAGTATCATTATTATGACTACAGCCCTGTCTATAGTCATATCATTATTATGACTACAGCCCTGTCTATAGTCATATCATTATTATGACTACAGCCCTGTCTATAGTATCATTATTATGACTACAGCCCTGTCTATAGTATCATTATTATGACTACAGCCCTGTCTATAGTCACATCATTATTATGACTACAGCCCTGTCTATAGTCATATCATTATTATGACTATAGCCCTGTCTATAGTATCATTATTATGACTACAGCCCTGTCTATAGTCATATCATTATTATGAATACTAAATATAGCCGACTCCTATAAATATAGGCTACTCCTATAAATATAGCCTACTCCTATAAATATAGCCGACTCCTATAAATATAGCCGACTCCTATAAATATAGCCGACTCCTATAAATATAGCCGTCTCCTATAAATATAGCCGACTCCTATAAATATAGCCTACTAAATATAGCCGACTCCTATAAATAGCCTCACTCCTATAAATATAGGCTACTCCTATAAATATAGGCTACTCCTATAAATATAGGCTACTCCTATAAATATATCCTACTCCTATAAATATAGCCGACTCCTATAAATATAGGCTACTCCTATAAATAGCCTCACTTCTATAAATATAGGCTACTCCTACAAATATAGGCTACTCCTATAAATATAGGCTACTCCTATAAATATAGTCTACTTCTATATATATAGCCGACTCCTATAAACAGCCTTACTCCTATAATAATGGTATGAGATAGTCTATATTATGGCTGATGGTTTAGACTAGACTATTGGCAGTGCATGTAGTATATAATCAAGCCGCTCTCATTGTTAAAATAACTGAAGAGGATGTGAATGTTCATTGACTGTGTATAATGAATCATCATTATTAAAGGATAGGAACATGAGGTGCCAGCAGTGAACCGTTGTCCTTTCCTGTGCATGTTTTCATGCTAGACATTTTCAAATGGATATTGCGCAATATATGAACTTGATGTGATGTGAACTTGATGTGATGTGAACTTGATGTGAACTTGATGTGATGTGAATTTGATGTGAACTTGATGTGATGTGAACTTGATGTGAACTTGATCTTTTTTTTTACAGAACGAATCGCTTATTCTGTTCTGCATCTTCTGAACTAATCGGACTGATGAATTGTAATTTTCACGTAGTCAGGCCCGGGAACATTTTTAAAACCTAGTTTTTGTTTGTTGTTGTTGAAGAGGTGTGCTGTCTTGATTTGATCACTCTGTTGTCACAGAGAATTTCCCTGTGCCAGCAGGAAATGCAAATTATACTGTGTTTGAGGTTTAATGAGGTTTCTAGGGTTTGTGGTTTCCATTTTAAAAGGACAGACTTGACTTGCCCTAATGAAGAACGTGTTAACCCCTACGGCGTTGTCTATTCATTATTATCCACATCATGTTTCTCAATTCCTGTTGCAGAAGGATTATTAGCCGGTTGTGAGGGGCGGGGTCGAATTATGAATGCAGATCAGTATGTAGCCCCTCGCTACAGTGGTTAACATCTGGTCTATCCTCGTTATGGTGGTTAACATCTGGTCTATCCTCGTTATAGTGGTTAACATCTGGTCTATCCTCGTTATAGTGGTTAACATCTGGTCTACCCTCATTATAGTGGTTAGCATCTGGTCTATCCTCGTTATAGTGGTTAACATCTGGTCTCCTCGCTATAGTGGTTAACATCTGGTCTACCCTCATTATAGTGGTTAACATCTGGTCTATCCTCATTATAGTGGTTAACATCTGGTCTATCCTCATTATAGTGGTTAACATCTGGTCTATCCTTGTTATAGTGGTTAACATCTGGTCTACCCTCATTATAGTGGTTAAAATCTGGTCTATCCTCGTTATAGTGGTTAACATCTGGTCTATCCTCGTTATAGTGGTTAACATCTGGTCTATCCTCGTTATAGTGGTTAACATCTGGTCTATCCTCGTTATGGTGGTTAACATCTGGTCTATCCTCGTTATAGTGGTTATTGGTTAACATCTGGTCTATCCTCGTTATGGTGGTTAACATCTGGTCTATCCTCGTTATAGTGGATAACATCTGGTCTATCCTCGTTATAGTGGATAACATCTGGTCTATCCTCGTTATAGTGGTTAACATCTGGTCTATCCTCGTTATAGTGGTTATTGGTTAACATCTGGTCTACCCTCGTTATAGTGGATAACATCTGGTCTATCCTCGTTATAGTGGTTAACATCTGGTCTATCCTCGTTATAGTGGTTATTGGTTAACATCTGGTCTACCCTTGTTATAGTGGATAACATCTGGTCTATCCTCGTTATAGTGGTTAACATCTGGTCTATCCTCGTTATGGTGGTTAACATCTGGTCTATCCTCGTTATAGTGAATATTGGTTAACATCTGGTCTATCCTCGTTATGGTGGATAACATCTGGTCTATCCTCGTTATAGTGGATATTGGTTAACATCTGGTCTATCCTCGTTATGGTGGTTATTGGTTAATATCTGGTCTATCCTCGGTTAACATCTGGCCTATCCTCGTTATGGTGGTTAACATCTGGTCTATCCTCGTTATAGTGGTTAACATCTGGTCTATCCTCGCTACAGTGGTTAACATCTGGTCTATCCTCGTTATGGTGGTTAACATCTGGTCTATCCTCGTTATAGTGGATATTGGTTAACATCTGGTCTATCCTCGTTATAGTGGATATTGGTTAACATCTGGTCTATCCTCGTTATGGTGGTTATTGGTTAATATCTGGTCTATCCTCGGTTAACATCTGGTCTATCCTCGTTATAGTGGTTATTGGTTAACATCTGGTCCATCCTTGTTATGGTGGTTAACATCTGGTCTATCCTCGTTATAGTGGTTAACATCTGGGATATCCTCGTTATAGTGGTTAACATCTGGTCTACCCTCATTATAGTGGTTAACATCTGGTCTATCCTCGTTATGGTGGTTAACATCTGGTCTATCCTCGTTATGGTGGTTAACATCTGGTCTATCCTCGTTATGGTGGTTAACATCTGGTCTATCCTCGTTATGGTGGTTATTGGTTAATATCTGGTCTATCCTCGTTATAGTGGTTAACATCTGGTCTACCCTCATTATAGTGGTTAACATCTGGTCTATCCTCGTTATAGTGGTTAACATCTGGTCTACCCTCATTATAGTGGTTAACATCTGGTCTATCCTCGTTATGGTGGTTAACATCTGGTCTATCCTCGTTATGGTGGTTAACATCTGGTCTATCCTCGTTATGGTGGATAACATCTGGTCTATCCTCGTTATAGTGGTTAACATCTGGTCTATCCTCGTTATGGTGGTTAACATCTGGTCTATCCTCGTTATAGTGGATATTGGTTAACATCTGGTCTATCCTCGTTATGGTGGTTATTGGTTAATATCTGGTCTATCCTCGGTTAACATCTGGTCTATCCTCGTTATAGTGGTTATTGGTTAACATCTGGTCCATCCTCGTTATGGTGGTTAACATCTGGTCTATCCTCGTTATAGTGGTTAACATCTGGTCTATCCTCGTTATAGTGGTTAACATCTGGTCTACCCTCATTATAGTGGTTAACATCTGGTCTATCCTCGTTATAGTGGTTAACATCTGGTCTATCCTCGCTACAGTGGTTAACATCTGGCCTATCCTCGTTATGGTGGTTAACATCTGGTCTATCCTCGTTATAGTGGTTAACATCTGGTCTACCCTCATTATAGTGGTTAACATCTGGTCTATCCTCGTTATGGTGGTTAACATCTGGTCTATCCTCGTTATGGTGGTTAACATCTGGTCTATCCTCGTTATGGTGGTTAACATCTGGTCTATCCTCGTTATGGTGGTTAACATCTGGTCTATCCTTGTTATGGTGGTTATTGGTTAATATCTGGTCTATCCTCGTTATAGTGGTTAACATCTGGTCTACCCTCATTATAGTGGTTAACATCTGGTCTATCCTCGTTATGGTGGTTAACATCTGGTCTATCCTCGTTATGGTGGTTAACATCTGGTCTATCCTCGTTATGGTGGTTAACATCTGGTCTATCCTCGTTATAGTGGTTAACATCTGGTCTATCCTCGTTATGGTGGTTAACATCTGGTCTATCCTCGTTATGGTGGTTAACATCTGGTCTATCCTCGTTATGGTGGTTAACATCTGGTCTATCCTCGTTATGGTGGTTAACATCTGGTCTATCCTTGTTATGGTGGTTATTGGTTAATATCTGGTCTATCCTCGGTTAACATCTGGTCTATCCTCGTTATGGTGGTTAACATCTGGTCTATCCTCGGTTAACATCTGGTCTATCCTTGTTATGGTGGTTATTGGTTAATATCTGGTCTATCCTCGGTTAACATCTGGTCCATCCTCGTTATAGTGGTTACTGGTTAGCATCTGGTCTATCCTCGTTATAGTGGTTAACATCTGGTCTATCCTCGTTATAGTGGTTATTAATATTAGGTCAAACTTAAATATAACATTTTTGAAATGTTCTTGAAATGTTCCCGAGGACCTCCAACACAAGGTGAAATGTTTATTGTGTGAATATGAAATGGAATATTATGTTAAACAATAAAACAAATATACTATGAACGTCATCAAAAAACGTAACTTAAACATTTGTGCAACCTAACTTAAACATTTTATGAAAGTCATCACAAGGAGCACATTTTGTGTTTTGGGAACCTATTTCTTGTAATGGACCACACACGGTTACCTAATTAAAACCTTTAAATAATTCAGTCTGTTCTGTCAACATTCTTGCAACATAAAAGGAATGTTTTGTGTACCCTGATACAAACATTATTTGAATGTCAGCACACCTGGACAGTTTTGGGAACCTCTTTCTTGGCATATCCCCACAATGTTCCCACAACCTAAAGAAACATGTTGCGAACCTTTAATAACCTCTTTGGGCTAGGGGGCAGCATTTTGATGTCTGGATGAAAAGTGTGCCCAAAGTAAACTGCCTGTTACTCAGGCCCAGAAGCTAGGATATGCATATTACTAGTAGATTTGGATAGAAAACACTGTAAAGTTTCTAAAACTGTTAACATTATGTCTGTGATTATAACAGAACTGATATGGCAGGCAAAAACCTGAGGTCAAACCATCCCCCCCAAAAAAATGTTCAGCCTACCACTGTTTCCAATGGCTTTCATGTTTAATATGAAGGGAAAACTCCCATACTGCAGTTCCTAGGGCGTCCACTAGATGTCAACAGTCTATAGAAAAAGTTTCAGGCTTGTTTCTGGAA
The DNA here is from genome assembly GCF_045791955.1 of Oncorhynchus clarkii lewisi. Taxonomy (NCBI): domain Eukaryota; kingdom Metazoa; phylum Chordata; class Actinopteri; order Salmoniformes; family Salmonidae; genus Oncorhynchus; species Oncorhynchus clarkii. The sequence goes on along the minus strand of NC_092166.1, from coordinate 2,668,768 downwards.
AAATTAGCTAGAATTTGTAGTTTTTCCTAGGTGGCTCCCATTTTGGCTGTAGTGTTTTCATGCGCGTGGATGAGAGCGCGTTCATCTTGTTTATCGGTAAAGACAATAACGATTCCTCATCTTAAATTGTATCATTTATTTACATATTAGGGTACCTGAGGTTTGATTATAAACGTTGTTTGACTTGTTTGGATAAGTTTATTGGTAACGTTTGGGATTCATTTTGCATTTTGAAGGAGGGAAACCAGGGGATTATTGAATGAAGCACGCCAGCTAAGCTGAGTTTTTATGGATATAAAGGACTTTATCGAACAAAAGGACCATTTGTAATGTAGCTGGGACCTTTTGGAGTGCCAACAGATGAAGATCATCAAAGGTAAGGCATTTATTTTATCGCTATTTCTGACTTTCGTGGCGCACCTGCCTGGTTGAATTTAATTTAATTTTAATGCTTTTGTGTGTGGGGTGCTGTCCTCAGATAATCGCATGGTGTGCTTTCGACGTAGAGCCTTTTTGAAATCTGACACAGCGGCTGGATTAACAAGAAGTTAAGCTTTTTTCTTATCTATTACACTTGTATTTTCATGAATGTTGAATATGACTATTTCTGTCATTTGAATTTCGCGCTCTGCAATTTCACCGGATGTTGTCGAGGTGGGTCGCTAGCTCCACACCTAGCCACAAAGAACAGACTAAATATGTTCTGGGAATGTTCTTGTGACATCAGGTGAATGGTTTTTTTTGCACCATAAAATAAACATTGTAGAATCATCCATACAATGAACTACTCGTTTCATGTCCTGCCACAACATCTCAATTGGGTTTAGGTCTGGACATTGACTAGGTTGAGTGTGATGTCTTTTAGAGTCCTGGCAAATGTGACAGTCACTTTGTAGAGGTGTACCTGGAAATAGAAGCTTTCCAAATGGTTGCATTTACCCGCTGTATTTTTTGTATGGTGGCAACGGTGAAAGTATTTTTGTGGTAGCAGGTTGGAGACAACCACTCTTGAGTTGGGAATGTGGAAGAGGCTTTTTCAATCACTCCCTTGAGTGCCGTGGCTACCCTTTTCCAAGGTCATTTGTTCCGGTGTGAATGATGATGTGGCTAGGAGGACCCCTAGTCGCTCCTTACACAGCAGCTCCAGGTCACGTCGACTGCTAAGGCAGCAGAGTCACTTTGTCTTTCGGGAAAGTGGTTCTTCTCATCAATGTATTTCCCATTTTAGAATCTATAAGAAGCTTTGGCTTTTGTCTGTCCTCAGTGGGTATTGGAGGGTTGACAGGGGGGCAGTTGGGTTGGTGGGTCCTGTGTTGTCTGGGCTGTGTGGTCCTCTGTTGTCTGGGCTGTGTGGTCCTGTGTTGTCTGGGCTGTGTGGTCCTCTGTTGTCTGGGCTGTGTGGTCCTCTGTTGTCTGGGCTGTGTGGTCCTGTGTCTGGTCTATCCTTGTTATAGTGGATATTGGTTAACATCTGGTCTATCCTCGTTATAGTGGATAACATCTGGTCTATCCTCGTTATAGTGGTTAACATCTGGTCTATCCTCGTTATAGTGGTTAACATCTGGTCTCCTCGCTATAGTCGTTAACATCTGGTCTACCCTCATTATAGTGGTTAACATCTGGTCTCCTCATTATAGTGGTTAACATCTGGTCTATCCTCGTTATAGTGGTTAACATCTAGTCTATCCTCGTTATAGTGGTTAACATCTGGTCTATCCTCGTTATAGTGGTTAACATCTGGTCTATCCTCGTTATAGTGGTTAACATCTGGTCTATCCTCGTTATAGTGGATATTGGTTAACATCTGGTCTATCCTCGTTATAGTGGATAACATCTGGTCTATCCTCGTTATAGTGGTTAACATCTGGTCTATCCTCATTATAGTGGTTAACATCTGGTCTATCCTCGTTATAGTGGTTAACATCTGGTCTATCCTCATTATGGTGGTTATTGGTTAACATCTGGTCTATCCTCGTTATAGTGGTTAACATCTGGTCTATCCTCGTTATAGTGGATAACATCTGGTCTATCCTCATTATAGTGGTTAACATCTGGTCTATCCTCATTATAGTGGTTAACATCTGGTCTATCCTTGTTATAGTGGTTAACATCTGGTCTATCCTCGTTATAGTGGTTAACATCTGGTCTATCCTCAATATGGTGGTTATTGGTTAACATCTGGTCTATCCTCGTTATAGTGGTTAACATCTGGTCTATCCTTGTTATAGTGGTTAACATCTGGTCTCCTCATTATAGTGGTTAACATTTGGTCTATCCTTGTTATAGTGGTTAACATCTGGTCTATCCTCGTTATAGTGGTTAACATCTGGTCTATCCTCGTTATAGTGGATAACATCTGGTCTATCCTCATTATAGTGGTTAACATCTGGTCTATCCTCGTTATAGTGTTTAACATCTGGTCTATCCTCGTTATAGTGGTTAACATCTGGTCTATCCTCGTTATAGTGGTTAACATCTGGTCTATCCTCAGTATAGTGGTTAACATCTGGTCTATCCTTGTTATAGTGGTTATTGGTTAACATCTGGTCTATCCTCGTTATAGTGGTTAACATCTGGTCTATCCTTGTTATAGTGGTTAACATCTGGTCTATCCTCGTTATAGTGGTTAACATCTGGTCTATCCTCGTTATAGTGGTTAACATCTGGTCTATCCTCGTTATAGTGGATATTGGTTAACATCTGGTCTATCCTCGTTATAGTGGATAACATCTGGTCTATCCTCGTTATAGTGGTTAACATCTGGTCTATCCTCATTATAGTGGTTAACATCTGGTCTATCCTCGTTATAGTGGTTAACATCTGGTCTATCCTCATTATGGTGGTTATTGGTTAACATCTGGTCTATCCTCGTTATAGTGGTTAACATCTGGTCTATCCTCGTTATAGTGGATAACATCTGGTCTATCCTCATTATAGTGGTTAACATCTGGTCTATCCTCATTATAGTGGTTAACATCTGGTCTATCCTTGTTATAGTGGTTAACATCTGGTCTATCCTCGTTATAGTGGTTAACATCTGGTCTATCCTCAATATGGTGGTTATTGGTTAACATCTGGTCTATCCTCGTTATAGTGGTTAACATCTGGTCTATCCTTGTTATAGTGGTTAACATCTGGTCTCCTCATTATAGTGGTTAACATTTGGTCTATCCTTGTTATAGTGGTTAACATCTGGTCTATCCTCGTTATAGTGGTTAACATCTGGTCTATCCTCGTTATAGTGGATAACATCTGGTCTATCCTCATTATAGTGGTTAACATCTGGTCTATCCTCGTTATAGTGTTTAACATCTGGTCTATCCTCGTTATAGTGGTTAACATCTGGTCTATCCTCGTTATAGTGGTTAACATCTGGTCTATCCTCAGTATAGTGGTTAACATCTGGTCTATCCTTGTTATAGTGGTTATTGGTTAACATCTGGTCTATCCTCGTTATAGTGGTTAACATCTGGTCTATCCTTGTTATAGTGGTTAACATCTGGTCTATCCTCGTTATAGTGGTTAACATCTGGTCTACCCTCATTATAGTGGTTAACATCTGGTCTATCCTCGTTATAGTGGTTAACATCTGGTCTATCCTCATTATAGTGGTTAACATCTGGTCTATCCTCATTATAGTGGTTAGCATCTGGTCTATCCTCGTTATGGTGGTTATTGGTTAACATCTGGTCTATCCTCGTTATGGTGGTTATTGGTTAACATCTGGTCTATCCTCATTATAGTGGTTAACATCTGGTCTATCCTTGTTATAGTGGTTATTGGTTAACATCTGGTCTATCCTCGTTATAGTGGTTAACATCTGGTCTATCCTCGTTATAGTGGTTAACATCTGGTCTATCCTCGTTATAGTGGATAACATCTGGTCTATCCTCGTTATAGTGGTTATTGGTTAACATCTGGTCTATCCTTGTTATAGTGGTTATTGGTTAACATCTGGTCTATCCTCGTTATAGTGGTTAACATCTGGTCTATCCTTGTTATAGTGGTTAACATCTGGTCTATCCTCGTTATAGTGGATAACATCTGGTCTATCCTCGTTATAGTGGTTATTGGTTAACATCTGGTCTATCCTTGTTATAGTGGTTAACATCTGGTCTATCCTCGTTATAGTGGATAACATCTGGTCTCCTCGTTATAGTGGTTATTGGTTAACATCTGGTCTATCCTCATTATAGTGGTTAACATCTGGTCTACCCTCATTATAGTGGTTAACATCTGGTCTATCCTCGTTATAGTGGTTAACATCTGGTCTATCCTCGTTATAGTGGTTAACATCTGGTCTATCCTCATTATAGTGGTTAACATCTGGTCTATCCTCGATATAGTGGTTAACATCTGGTCTATCCTCGTTATAGTGGTTAACATCTGGTCTATCCTCGTTATAGTGGTTAACATCTGGTCTACCCTCATTATAGTGGTTAACATCTGGTCTATCCTCATTATGGTGGTTAACATCTGGTCTATCCTCGTTATAGTGGTTAACATCTGGTCTCCTCGCTATAGTGGTTAACATCTGGTCTATCCTCATTATGGTGGTTTACATCTGGTCTATCCTCGTTATAGTGTATATTGGTTAACATCTGGTCTTTCCTCGTTATAGTGGTTAACATCTGGTCTATCCTCATTATAGTGGTTAACATCTGGTCTATCCTCGTTATAGTGGTTATTGGTTAACATCTGGTCTATCCTCATTATAGTGGTTAACATCTGGTCTATCCTCATTATAGTGGTTAACATCTGGTCTATCCTTGTTATAGTGGTTAACATCTGGTCTATCCTCGTTATAGTGGTTAACATCTGGTCTATCCTTGTTATAGTGGTTATTGGTTAACATCTGGTCTATCCTCGTTATAGTGGTTAACATCTGGTCTATCCTCGTTATGGTGGTTATTGGTTAACATCTGGTCTATCCTCGTTATGGTGGTTATTGGTTAACATCTGGTCTATCCTCGTTATAGTGGTTAACATCTGGTCTATCCTCGTTATAGTGGTTAACATCTGGTCTATCCTCGTTATAGTGGTTAACATCTGGTCTATCCTTGTTATAGTGGTTATTGGTTAACATCTGGTCTATCCTCGTTGTGGTGGATAACATCTGGTCTAAAGTAAAGTAAACTGCCTGTTACTCAGGCCCAGAAGCTAGGATATGCATATTACTAGTAGATTTGGATAGAAAACACTGTAAAGTTTCTAAAACTGTTAACATTATGTCTGTGATTATAACAGAACTGATATGGCAGGCAAAAACCTGAGGTCAAACCACCCCCCCCCAAAAAAATATTCAGCCTACCACTGTTTCCAATGGCTTTCATGTTTAATATGAAGGGAAAACTCCCATACTGCAGTTCCTAGGGCTTCCACTAGATGTCAACAGTCTATAGAAAAAGTTTCAGGCTTGTTTCTGGAAAAATTAGCTAGAATTTGTAGTTTTTCCTAGGTGGCTCCCATTTTGGCTGTAGTGTTTTCATGCGTGTGGATGAGAGCGCGTTCATCTTGTTTATCTCTGGTAAAGACAATAACGATTCCCCATCTTAAATTGTATCATTTATTTACGTATTAGGGTACCTGAGGTTTGATTATAAACGTTGTTTGACTTGTTTGGATAAGTTTATTGGTAACGTTTGGGATTCATTTTGCATTTTGAAGGAGGGAAACCAGGGGATTATTGAATGAAGCGCGCCAGCTAAACTGAGTTTTTATGGATATAAAGGACTTTATCGAACAAAAGGACCATTTGTAATGTGCTGGGACCTTTTGGAGTGCCAACAGATGAAGATCATCAAAGGTAAGGCATTTATTTTATCGCTATTTCTGACTTTCGTGCCTGCCTGGTTGAATTTTTTTTTAATGCTTTTGTGTGTGGGGTGCTGTCCTCAGATAATCGCATGGTGTGCTTTCGACGTAGAGCCTTTTTGAAATCTGACACAGCGGCTGGATTAACAAGAAGTTACGCTTTTTTCTTATCTATTACACTTGTATTTTCATGAATGTTGAATATGACTATTTCTGTCTTTTGAATTTCGCGCTCTGCAATTTCACCGGATGTTGTCGAGGTGGGTCGCTAGCTCCACACCTAGCCACAAAGAACAGACTAAATATGTTCTGGGAATGTTCTTGTGACATCAGGTGAATGGTTTTTTTGCACCATAAAATAAACATTGTAGAATCATCCATACAATGAACTACTCGTTTCATGTCCTGCCACAACATCTCAATTGGGTTTAGGTCTGGACATTGACTAGGTTGAGTGTGATGTCTTTCAGAGTCCTGGCAAATGTGACAGTCACTTTGTAGAGGTGTACCTGTTAATAGAAGCTTTCCAAATGGTTGCATTTACCCGCTGTATAGTGGCAACGGTGAAAGTATTTTTGTGGTAGCAGGTTGGAGACAACCACTCTTGAGTTGGGAATGTGGAAGAGGCTTTTTCAATCACTCCCTTGAGTGCTGTGCCTACCCTTTCCAAGGTCATTTGTTCCGGTGTGAATGATGATGTGGCTAGGAGGACCCTAGTCGCTCCTTACACAGCAGCTCCAGGTCACGTCGACTGCTAAGGCAGCAGAGTCACTTTGTCTTTCGGGAAAGTGGTTCTTCTCATCAATGTATTTCCCATTTTAGAATCTATAAGAAGCTTTGGCTTTTGTCTGTCCTCAGTGGGTATCGGAGGGTTGACAGGGGGGCAGTTGGGTTGGTGGGTCCTGTGTTGTCTGGGCTGTGTGGTCCTCTGTTGTCTGGGCTGTGTGGTCCTCTGTTGTCTGGGCTGTGTTTGTCCTCTTTTAGCTGTGCTGTGTGGTCCTCTGTTAGCTGGGCTGTGTGGTCCTGTGTTAGATGGGCTGTGTGGTCCTCTGTTAGCTGGGCTGTGTGGTCCTCTGTTAGCTGGGCTATGTGGTCCCGTGTTGTCTGGGCTGTGTGGTCCTGTGTTGTCTGGGCTGTGTGGTCCTGTGTTGTCTGGGCTGTGTGGTCCTCTGTTAGCTGGGCTGTGTGGTCCTGTGTTGTCTGGGCTGTGTGGTCCTGTGTTGTCTGGGCTGTGTGGTCCTCTGTTGTCTGGGCTGTGTGGTCCTCTGTTGTCTGGGCTGTGTGGTCCTCTGTTGTCTAGGCTGTGTGGTCCTGTGTTGTCTGGGCTGTGTGGTCCTGTGTTGTCTGGGCTGTGTTGTCTGGGCTGTGTGGTCCTCTGTTGTCTGGGCTGTGTTTGTCCTCTTTTAGCTGGGCTGTGTGGTCCTCTGTTAGCTGGGCTGTGTGGTCCTCTGTTAGCTGGGCTGTGTGGTCCTGTGTTAGATGGGCTGTGTGGTCCTCTGTTAGCTGGGCTGTGTAGTCCTCTGTTAGCTGGGCTGTGTAGTCCTCTGTTAGCTGGGCTGTGTGGCCCTCTGTTAGCTGGGCTGTGTGGTCCTCTGTTAGCTGGGCTGTGTGGTCCTCTGTTAGCTGGGCTGTGTAGTCCTCTGTTAGCTGGGCTGTGTGGTCCTCTGTTAGCTGGGCTGTGTAGTCCTCTGTTAGCTGGGCTGTGTCTCCCTCTGTTAGCTGGGCTGTGTAGTCCTCTGTTAGCTGGGCTGTGTAGTCCTATGTCAGCTGGGCTGTGTGCTCATCTGTTAGCTGGGCTGTGTGGTCCTCTGTTAGCTGGGCTGTGTGGTCCTCTGTTAGCTGGGCTGTGTGCTCCTCTGTTAGCTGGGCTGTGTCTCCCTCTGTTAGCTGGGCTGTGTGGTCCTGTGTTAGATGGGCTGTGTGGTCCTCTGTTAGCTGGGCTGTGTAGTCCTCTGTTAGCTGGGCTGTGTAGTCCTCTGTTAGCTGGGCTGTGTGGCCCTCTGTTAGCTGGGCTGTGTGGTCCTCTGTTAGCTGGGCTGTGTAGTCCTCTGTTAGCTGGGCTGTGTGGTCCTCTGTTAGCTGGGCTGTGTAGTCCTCTGTTAGCTGGGCTGTGTCTCCCTCTGTTAGCTGGGCTGTGTGGTCCTCTGTTAGCTGGGCTGTGTGCTCCTCTGTTAGCTGGGCTGTGTAGTCCTCTGTTAGCTGGGCTGTGTAGTCCTATGTCAGCTGGGCTGTGTGCTCATCTGTTAGCTGGGCTGTGTGGTCCTCTGTTAGCTGGGCTGTGGGTCCTCTGTTAGCTGGGCTGTGTGCTCCTCTGTTAGCTGGGCTGTGTCTCCCTCTGTTAGCTGGGCTGTGTGGTCCTGTGTTAGATGGGCTGTGTGGTCCTCTGTTAGCTGGGCTGTGTAGTCCTCTGTTAGCTGGGCTGTGTGGCCCTCTGTTAGCTGGGCTGTGTGGTCCTCTGTTAGCTGGGCTGTGTGGTCCTCTGTTAGCTGGGCTGTGTGGTCCTCTGTTAGCTGGGCTGTGTAGTCCTCTGTTAGCTGGGCTGTGTGGTCCTCTGTTAGCTGGGCTGTGTAGTCCTCTGTTAGCTGGGCTGTGTCTCCCTCTGTTAGCTGGGCTGTGTGGTCCTCTGTTAGCTGGGCTGTGTAGTCCTCTGTTAGCTGGGCTGTGTCTCCCTCTGTTAGCTGGGCTGTGTGGTCCTCTGTTAGCTGGGCTGTGTGGTCCTCTGTCAGCTGGGCTGTGTGGTCCTCTGTTAGCTGGGCTGTGTGGTCCTCTGTTAGCTGGGATGTGTGATCCTCTGTTAGCTGGGCTGTGTGGTCCTCTGTTAGCT
>NC_092166.1:2610130-2650130 GCF_045791955.1 Oncorhynchus clarkii lewisi | reverse complement strand
TAGGGAGGATGACGGAACACCAGTGTTTCCCACTGTCCTCCAGTGAGAGGTTAGGGAGGATGACAGAACACCAGTGTTTCCCACTGTCCTCCAGTGAGAGGTTAGGGAGGATGACAGAACACCAGTGTTTCCCACTGTCCTCCAGTGAGAGGTTAGGGAGGATGACAGAACACCAGTGTTTCCCACTGTCCTCCAGTGAGAGTTTAGGGAGGATGACAGAACACCAGTGTTTCCCACTGTCCTCCAGTGAGAGGTTAGGGAGGATGACAGAACACCAGTGTTTCCCACTGTCCTCCAGTGAGAGGTTAGGGAGGATGACAGAACACCAGTGTTTCCCACTGTCCTCCAGTGAGAGGTTAGGGAGGATGACGGAACACCAGTGTTTCCCACTGTCCTCCAGTGAGAGGTTAGGGAGGATGACGGAACACCAGTGTTTCCCACTGTCCTCCAGTGAGAGGTTAGGGAGGATGACAGATCACCAATGTTTCCCACTGTCCTCCAGTGAGAGGTTAGGGAGGATGACAGAACACCAGTGTTTCCCACTGTCCTCCAGTGAGAGGTTAGGGAGGATGACGGAACACCAGTGTTTCCCACTGTCCTCCAGTGAGAGGTTAGGGAGGATGACAGATCACCAGTGTTTCCCACTGTCCTCCAGTGAGAGGTTATGGAGGATGACAGAACACCAGTGTTTCCCATTGTCCTTCAGTGAGAGGTTAGAGAGGACGAGACACATTTATTGGCCCAACCAAATCCCCAGGCATTTTGACCCCCAGATGGTCTTCACATGTCCAGAACGACACGGTCCACCTGAGCAGTCCGTATGAACCACACCTCGCCAGACAAAGGGAGATGAGTTACAGCTGAGAACATTCTTTCCTTCCGCAAAGAACTCTGTGACCAGGGGCACACCAACAACTCATGAACTCCTTTACTTCAGGACCCAAACTCAGTGTGGAACCCCAGCTGAGGGTATATAGACCCATACTCTGTGTGGAACCCTGGCTGAGGGTATATAGACCCATACTCTGTGTGGAACCCTGGCTGAGGGTATATAGACCCATACTCTGTGTGGAACCCTGGCTGAGGGTATATAGACCCATACTCTGTGTGGAACCCCTGCTGAGGGTATATAGACCCATACTCTGTGTGGAACCCCAGCTGAGGGTATATAGACCCATACTCTGTGTGGAACCCCAGCTGAGGGTATATAGACCCCATACTCTGTGTGGAACCCCAGCTGAGGGTATATAGACCCATACTCTGTGTGGAACCCCAGCTGAGGGTATATAGACCCATACTCTGTGTGGAACCCCTGGCTGAGGGTATATAGACCCATACTCTGTGTGGAACCCCAGCTGAGGGTATATAGACCCATACTCTGTGTGGAACCCCTGCTGAGGGTATATAGACCCATACTCTGTGTGGAACCCCAGCTGAGGGTATATAGACCCATACTCTGTGTGGAACCCCTGCTGAGGGTATATAGACCCATACTCTGTGTGGAACCCCTGCTGAGGGTATATAGACCCATACTCTGTGTGGAACCCCTGCTGAGGGTATATAGACCCATACTCTGTGTGGAACCCTGGCTGAGGGTATATAGACCCATACTCTGTGTGGAACCCCAGCTGAGGGTAAATAGACCCATACTCTGTGTGGAACCCCTGCTGAGGGTATATAGACCCATACTCTGTGTGGAACCCTGGCTGAGGGTATATAGACCCATACTCTGTGTGGAACCCCAGCTGAGGGTAAATAGACCCATACTCTGTGTGGAACCCCTGCTGAGGGTATATAGACCCATACTCTGTGTGGAACCCCAGCTGAGGGTAAATAGACCCATACTCTGTGTGGAACCCCTGCTGAGGGTATATAGACCCATACTCTGTGTGGAACCCCTGCTGAGGGTATATAGACCCATACTCTGTGTGGAACCCCAGCTGAGGGTATATAGACCCATACTCTGTGTGGAACCCCTGCTGAGGGTAAATAGACCCATACTCTGTGTGGAACCCCAGCTGAGGGTATATAGACCCATACTCTGTGTGGAACCCCTGCTGAGGGTATATAGACCCATACTCTGTGTGGAACCCCGGCTGAGGGTATATAGACCCATACTCTGTGTGGAACCCCAGCTGAGGGTATATAGACCCATACTCTGTGTGGAACCCCTGCTGAGGGTATATAGACCCATACTCTGTGTGGAACCCCTGGCTGAGGGTATATAGACCCATACTCTGTGTGGAACCCCGGCTGAGGGTATATAGACCCATACTCTGTGTGGAACCCCAGCTGAGGGTATATAGACCCATACTCTGTGTGGAACCCCTGCTGAGGGTATATAGACCCATACTCTGTGTGGAACCCCAGCTGAGGGTATATAGACCCCATACTCTGTGTGGAACCCCTGCTGAGGGTAAATAGACCCATACTCTGTGTGGAACCCCAGCTGAGGGTATATAGACCCCATACTCTGTGTGGAACCCCTGCTGAGGGTATATAGACCCATACTCTGTGTGGAACCCCAGCTGAGGGTATATAGACCCATACTCTGTGTGGAACCCCAGCTGAGGGTATATAGACCCATACTCTGTGTGGAACCCCTGCTGAGGGTATATAGACCCATACTCTGTGTGGAACCCCTGCTGAGGGTATATAGACCCATACTCTGTGTGGAACCCCTGCGGAGGGTATATAGACCCATACTCTGTGTGGAACCCCTGCTGAGGGTATATAGACCCATACTCTGTGTGGAACCCCTGCTGAGGGTATATAGACCCATACTCTGTGTGGAATCCCAGCTGAGGGTATATAGACAATTGCTGCAATTTCATGTGATGCTTGAAAGTGTGTTTGTGTGTGTTTGTGTGTGTTTGTGTGTGTGTGTGTGTGTGCGGGGGGGGGGGGGGGGGGGGTGCATGAGTTTGTGCTTATTGGCAATAGATCATTCTGGTTGTTCTGAGAAAACCCAGATTTTATAAAGCATGTTAGTTAGTTGTAGAATAATCAGAGAGCATGGATCATGTGAATATAGGAATTTATACAATGGGTGGGTCTAATCCTGAATGCTGACTGGTTAAAACCGCATTCCAGCCGGTGTCTATTCCACAAGTTACCACCAGCTAAATCCATGACGTTAAAATGCCTATTTACTCTGCTCCATCTGACTACGCAATCCACTGTCTCATCAGCCCAGCCAGGCAATATATAAACTTGATCTTCAGTATAAAAAACATCTCGACATTATCTCACATTACTTTCAGACTAACATTTAGTGTTCAACAGCGGAGATGTCTCTCTGACATTTGCAACATTGTTTCAATATTCAAATTGATCTACAGCTGTCGGGAGTCTGAATGAAACAGACAGGCAGACAACTTTTCTCAGCCAGTCGAAATCATGAACCAGCATCATTTTTATGGAGATATACTGAGAGCTGATAGACAAACACACGGTTCAACAAGAAGAATTGAACAAGCCTTAATACTGAGGAAAACCCTGTTAGGTGTAAATATGTTATTGGACTCATCAGTCAGAAAGAAAACAGCTGACTCATTCTACTTTCCAAAATGGCACCCTATTACCTACATACTACTTCTGACAAGGGCCCATAGAGAATACAGGGCATTCAGAAACTATTCAGTCACGACTTTTTACACATTTTGTTACATTCGAGACTTATTCTAAAAGGGATTCAATTGTTTTTTCCCCCTCATCAATCTACACACTATATCCCATAATGACATCACAATATCCCACAATGACATCACAATACCCCATAATGACAAAGCAAAAACATGTTTAGAAATGTTTGCAAATGTATTAAAAATAAAAAATGTAAATATCACATTTACATAAGTGTTCAGACCCTTTACTCAGTACTTTGTTGAAGCACCTTTGGCAGCGATTACAGCCTTGAGTCTTCTTGGGTATGACGCTACAAGCTTGGCACACCTATTTTTGTGGAGTTTCTCCCATTCTTCTCTATTTTCAGGTCTCTCCAAGATGTTAGATCGGGTTCAAGTCCGGGCTCTAGCTGGGCCACTCAAGGACATTCAAAGACCTGTCCCGAAGTGTTGTCCTGACTGTGTGCTTAGAATCCTTTAGGCGTCTTTTGGCAAACTCCAAGAGGGCTGTCATGTGCCTTTTACTGAGGAGTGGCTTCCGTCTGGCCACTCTATCATAAAGGCCTGTTTGATGGAGTGCTGCAGAGATGGTTGTCCTTCTGGAAGGTTTTCCCATCTCCACAGAGGAACTCTGGAGCTCTGTCAGAGTGACCATCGGGTTTTTGGTCACCTCCCTGACCAAGGCCCTTTCCCCCGATTGCTCAGTTTGACCGGGCGGCCAGCTCTAGGAAGAGTCTTGGTGGTTACAAACGTCTTCCATTTAATAATGATGGAGGCCACTGTGTTCTTGGGGACCTTCAATGATGCATAAATGTTTTGGTACCCTTCCCCAGATCTGTGCCTCGACACAATCCTGTCTCGGAGCTCTACAGACAATTCCTTCAACCTCATGGCTTGGTTTTTGCTCTGACCTGCACTGTCAAACTATGGGACCTTTTATATAGACAGGTGTGTGCCTTTCCAAATCATGTCCAATCAATTCAATTTACCACAGGCTGCAATGTAACAAAACATGTGGGAAAAGTCAAGGGGTCTGAATACTTTCCGAATGCCCTGTATATATAATAATAATGTATATAGGAAATACGGTGCCATTTGGGATGAAGCCAACAGAGGAACAGGTTGGCAAAGGAAAATCACAACGTTTGGGAATGAGAGATTTAGGATCCAAGACAAGTATAATAGATATTTTGTATTAAAAAGTATACAACAGTTTATGTGTATAAAACAGTTATTCCCAGAGATTTTATTTTAATATTTTATTACCAGTAGTGCTGCCTTTTCAATACTGTCTCCAAAAGTGTCAAGAGTGTCTCCAGTTGTGTTTATACTTAGCAATTGTGATGCATCTCCAAACAGGTATTCATTTTCCAATACGTTTTAACCATGAGTCACGAGTCACCATGGTAACGCCAGTTGGTAACTCCATGGTAACCTGCTGGACCACTCAGAGGGGATAAAGAAGTTAATGGTGGAGGAACAATCATTAGCTGAAAGAATTACTGTTATGCCCGTAATGAATCATTGGTCTGATGACAGATTTAGTCCTCCATCCTCCTTCCTGTTCTCTAAGAGTTGACAAGACTTCAATAACCACCTCTATTTGTGATCTCCACACTGACGATATCGCTAAAATATCAAATGTAAACATGTTAGTCGACAAATAAAAAAGAAGAAGGAAGGCCTTCCGATAATTAAAATGGAAGGATTATGGTTAGGATTTTAGCTTTAAAGTGGACGGATTAAAGATGAATCCAGATTACGGTTAGCTTTTAATGAATCATAAATCTGATGACAACTTTAATCCTCCATCTTCCCCAATAAAACTTTCTCACCTCCTTACCCCCAACTAAGTGTCATCTTCCCCTTTAAGACCCTCCCACCTCCTTACCACCACCTAATAGTGTAATCCTCCCCTTTAAGACCCTCTCACCCCCTTACCACCACCTAATAGTGTCATCCTCCCCTTTAAGACCCTCCCACCTCCTTACCACCACCCAATAGTGTCATCCTCCCCTTTAAGATCCTCTCACCTTCTTACCACCACCTAATAGTGTCATCCTCCCCTTTAAGACCCTCTCACCTCCTTACCACCACCTAATAGTGTCATCCTCCCCTTTAAGACCCTCTCACCTCCTTACCACCACCCAATAGTGTCATCCTCCCCTTTAATACCCTCTCACCTTCTTACCACCACCTAATAGTGACATCCTCCCCTTTAAGATCCTCTCACCTTCTTACCACCACCTAATAGTGACATCCTCCCCTTTAAGATCCTCTCACCTCCTTACCACCACCTAATAGTGTCATCCTCCCCTTTAAGATCCTCTCACCTTCTTACCACCACCTAATAGTGACATCCTCCCCTTTAAGACCCTCTCACCTCCTTACCACCACCCAATAGTGTCATCCTCCCCTTTAAGACCCTCTCACCTCCTTACCACCACCTAATAGTGTCATCCATCCTCCCCTTTAAGACAACTAAAGAGAGTGTGTGTGTGTGTGTGTGTGTGTGTGTGTGTGTGTGTGTGTGTGTGTGTGTGTGTGTGTGTGTGTGTGTGTGTGTGTGTGTGTGTGTGTGTGTGTGTGTTTTTGTTTCTCTCAATAGAGATTCTAAAATTTTTTTGTCCAGGACTAGGCTTGAAGCTCTCCTTCTTGGAGCTCTCCCTCTTACAGGCTCCCGAGTGGCGCAGCGGTCTAAGGCACTACATCTCAGTGCTAGAGGGGTCACTACAGCCACCCTGGTTCGAATCCAGGCTGCATCACAACCGTCCGTGATTGGGATTCACATAGGGCGGCGCACAATTGGCCCAGCGTCGTCCGGGGTTGGCCGGTGTAGGCCGTCATTGTAAATAAGAATGTGTTACTTCACTGGCTTGCCTTGTTAAATAAAAATACATGAAATAAATAGATGTCCATAGACTGGGGCTCCTAACAGACTGATATGAACTTCTACCCAGTGCTGGAGTTTCTGTTAGTAATAACATCACATTTCTCAGAAAATGAACTTTAAAAACACATTTCTCTCCACCGTCAAAAGGGGCGGGACACAAAATGTTTTGCCGCGAGGTTGGGACTCCGAATAAGGCTGGAGCTGGCCCCACACACACACGTGTTTGTTTTACTGTCCATGTGGGGACCAAACAAATATTCCCATTAAAAATCCTATTTACCCTTAACCTAATTCTAATCCTAACCCTTAACCTAATCCTTAACCTAATCCTAATCCTTAACCTAATCCTAACCTTTAACCTAATCCTAACCCTTAACCTAATCCTAATTCTAACCTTTAACCTAATTCTAACCCTTAACCTAACCCTTACCGCTATTACCTAAAATAGCCTTTTTTCCTTGTGGGGACTGGTCGAAATGTCCCCACTTGTCCGAAAGGTCCTTGTTTCCGTAAGGATAGTAAAACCAATACAAACACAACATCACAGGGCCAGTACAGAACAGAACATCACAGGGCCAGAACAGAACATCACAGGGCCAGTACAGAACATCACAGGGCCAGTACAGAACAGAACATCACAGGGCCAGTACAGAACATCACAGGGCCAGTACAGAACATCACAGGGCCAGTACAGAACAGAACATCACAGGGCCAGTACAGAACATCACAGGGCCAGTACAGAACAGAACATCACAGGGCCAGTACAGAACAGAACATCACAGGGCCAGAACAGAACAGAACATCACAGGGCCAGTACAGAACATCACAGGGCGAGTACAGAACATCACAGGGCCAGTACAGAACAGAAGATCACAGGGCCAGTACAGAACATCACAGGGCCAGTACAGAACATCACAGGGCCAGTACAGAACAGAACATCACAGGGCCAGAACAGAACATCACAGGGCCAGAACAGAACATCACAGGGCCAGTACAGAACAGAAAATCACAGGGCCAGAACATCACAGGGCCAGTACAGAACATCACTGGGCCAGTACAGAACAGAACATCACAGGGCCAGAACAGAACATCACAGGGCCAGAACAGAACATCACAGGGCCAGAACAGAACATCACAGGGCCAGTACAGAAAATCACAGGGCCAGTACAGAACAGAAAATCACAGGGCCAGAACATCACAGGGCCAGTACAGAACATCACTGGGCCAGTACAGAACAGAACATCACAGGGCCAGTACAGAACATCACAGGGCCAGAACAGAACATCACAGGGCCAGTACAGAACATCACAGGGCCAGTACAGTACAGAACATCACAGGGCCAGAACAGAACATCACAGGGCCAGTACAGTACAGAACATCACAGGGCCAGTACAGAACATCACAGGGCCAGTACAGAACAGAACATCACAGGGCCAGTACAGAACATCACAGGGCCAGAACAGAACATCACAGGGCCAGAACAGAACAGAACAT
The DNA here is from genome assembly GCF_045791955.1 of Oncorhynchus clarkii lewisi. Lineage (NCBI taxonomy): Eukaryota > Metazoa > Chordata > Actinopteri > Salmoniformes > Salmonidae > Oncorhynchus > Oncorhynchus clarkii. The sequence goes on along the minus strand of NC_092166.1, from coordinate 2,642,117 downwards.
CACAGGGCCAGTACAGAACATCACAGGGCGAGTACAGAACATCACAGGGCCAGTACAGAACAGAAGATCACAGGGCAAGTACAGAACATCACAGGGCCAGTACAGAACATCACAGGGCCAGTACAGAACAGAACATCACAGGGCCAGAACAGAACATCACAGGGCCAGAACAGAACATCACAGGGCCAGTACAGAACAGAAAATCACAGGGACAGAACATCACAGGGCCAGTACAGAACATCACTGGGCCAGTACAGAACAGAACATCACAGGGCCAGAACAGAACATCACAGGGCCAGAACAGAACATCACAGGGCCAGTACAGAAAATCACAGGGCCAGTACAGAACAGAAAATCACAGGGCCAGAACATCACAGGGCCAGTACAGAACATCACTGGGCCAGTACAGAACAGAACATCACAGGGCCAGTACAGAACATCACAGGGCCAGAACAGAACATCACAGGGCCAGTACAGAACATCACAGGGCCAGTACAGTACAGAACATCACAGGGCCAGAACAGAACATCACAGGGCCAGTACAGTACAGAACATCACAGGGCCAGTACAGAACAGAACATCACAGGGCCAGTACAGAACATCACAGGGCCAGTACAGAACATCACAGGGCCAGAACAGAACAGAACATGCGTATCAGAACTGTCAGAACTAACCTTATGGTGGCAGATAGTTGAATCTCACCTCCCTCATTCTCTGTTGCTATCTCTATATCTCATTCTTTCTCTCCCTCCCTCTCTCTCGCTCTTCTTCTTCATCTCTATTCTTCCCTGTTTCTCTCTCTCTGACGCTGTCTGTCTCTCTGTTGCTGTCTGTCTGTCGCTCGCTGTCACTGTCTCTGTCGCTGTCTCTCGAACAGGCAGGGAGAGGGGCAAGGGAGATAGGGAGACAGACAGGAGAGACAGGGAGATTGACAGGAGAGACAGGGAGACAGACAAGAGAGACGGAGACAGACAAGAGGCAGTGAGGCAGGCAGAGGGGGGAGTTGGTTGAGAGGTAGGCAGGGGGTCCGGAAGGGGTATAGGCATGTGGAAGTAATCTGTGTGTGTGTGTGTGTGTGTGTGTGTGTGTGTGTGTGTGTGTGTGTGTGTGTGTGTGTGTGTGTGTGTGTGTGTGTGTGTGTGTGTGTGTGTGTGTGTGTGTGTGTGTGTGTGTGTGACTAGGGGTATGTGTTCAGTGCATTTTTCCACAATAGGTGGAAAATAGAAAAAGGTCCACAAATGGCGATTCTGTTTACCGCTGAATGTTTGGAGTTAGTCTCTCTAATGCTTCTGCTGAATGTTTGGAGTTAGTCTCTCTAATGCTTCTGCTGAATGTGTAGGATTAGTCTCTCTAAAGCTTCTGCTGAATGTTTAGGATTAGTCTATTTTATGCTTCTGCTGAATGTTTGGGATTAGTCTCTCTAATGCTTCTGCTGAATGTTAGGGATTAGTCTCTCTAATGCTTCTGTTGAATGTTTGGGATTAGTCTCTCTAATGCTTCTGCTGAATGTTTGGGATTAGTCTATTTTATGCTTCTGCTGACTGTTAGGGATTAGTCTATTTTATGCTTCTGCTGAATGTTAGGGATTAGTCTATTTTATGCTTCTGCTGAATGTTAGGGATTAGTCTATTTTATGCTTCTGCTGAATGTTAGGGATTAGTCTATTTTATGCTTCTGCTGAATGTTAGGGATTAGTCTATTTTATGCTTCTGCTGAATGTTAGGGATTAGTCTATTTTATGCTTCTGCTGAATGTTAGGGATTAGTCTCTCTAATGCTTCTGCTGAATGTGTGGGATTAGTCTCTCTAATGCTTCTGCTGAATGTTTGGGATTAGTCTCTCTAAAGCTTCTGCTGAATGTTTGGGATTAGTCTCTCTAATGCTTCTGCTGAATGTTTGGGATTAGTCTATTTTATGCTTCTGCTGAATGTTAGGGATTAGTCTATTTTATGCTTCTGCTGAATGTTAGGGATTAGTCTATTTTATGCTTCTGCTGAATGTTAGGGATTAGTCTCTCTAATGCTTCTGCTGAATGTGTGGGATTAGTCTCTCTAATGCTTCTGCTGAATGTTTGGGATTAGTCTCTCTAAAGCTTCTGCTGAATGTTTGGGATTAGTCTCTAAAGCTTCTGCTGAATGTTTGGGATTAGTCTCTCTAATGTTTCTGCTGAATGTTTGGGATTAGTCTCTCTAATGCTTCTGCTGAATGTTTGGGATTAGTCTCTCTAATGCTTCTGCTGAATGTTTGGGATTAGTCTCTCTAATGCTTCTGCTGAATGTTTGGGATTAGTCTCTCTAATGCTTCTGCTGAATGTGTGGGATTAGTCTATTTTATGCTTCTGCTGAATGTTAGGGATTAGTCTATTTTATGCTTCTGCTGAATGTTAGGGATTAGTCTATTTTATGCTTCTGCTGAATGTGTGGGATTAGTCTCTCTAATGCTTCTGCTGAATGTTAGGGATTAGTCTATTTTATGCTTCTGCTGAATGTTAGGGATTAGTCTATTTTATGCTTCTGCTGAATGTTAGGGATTAGTCTATTTTACGCTTCTGCTGAATGTTTGGGATTAGTCTCTCTAATGCTTCTGCTGAATGTGTAGGATTAGTCTCTCTAATGCTTCTGCTGAATGTTAGGGATTAGTCTATTTTATGCTTCTGCTGAATGTTTGGGATTAGTCTCTCTAATGCTTCTGTTGAATGTGTGGGATTAGTCTCTCTAATGCTTCTGCTGAATGTGTGGGATTAGTCTCTCTAATGCTTCTGCTGAATGTTAGGGATTAGTCTATTTTATGCTTCTGCTGAATGTTTGGGATTAGTCTCTCTAATGCTTCTGCTGAATGTTAGGGATTAGTCTATTTTATGCTTCTGCTGAATGTTAGGGATTAGTCTATTTTATGCTTCTGCTGAATGTTAGGGATTAGTCTATTTTATGCTTCTGCTGAATGTTAGGGATTAGTCTCTCTAATGCTTCTGCTGAATGTTTGGAGTTAGTCTCTCTAATGCTTCTGCTGAATGTGTAGGATTAGTCTCTCTAAAGCTTCTGCTGAATGTTTAGGATTAGTCTATTTTATGCTTCTGCTGAATGTTTGGGATTAGTCTCTCTAATGCTTCTGCTGAATGTTAGGGATTAGTCTCTCTAATGCTTCTGTTGAATGTTTGGGATTAGTCTCTCTAATGCTTCTGCTGAATGTTTGGGATTAGTCTCTCTAATGCTTCTGCTGAATGTGTAGGATTAGTCTCTCTAATGCTTCTGCTGAATGTTAGGGATTAGTCTATTTTATGCTTCTGCTGAATGTTTGGGATTAGTCTCTCTAATGCTTCTGTTGAATGTGTGGGATTAGTCTCTCTAATGCTTCTGCTGAATGTGTGGGATTAGTCTCTCTAATGCTTCTGCTGAATGTTAGGGATTAGTCTATTTTATGCTTCTGCTGAATGTTTGGGATTAGTCTCTCTAATGCTTCTGCTGAATGTTAGGGATTAGTCTATTTTATGCTTCTGCTGAATGTTAGGGATTAGTCTATTTTATGCTTCTGCTGAATGTTAGGGATTAGTCTATTTTATGCTTCTGCTGAATGTTAGGGATTAGTCTCTCTAATGCTTCTGCTGAATGTTTGGAGTTAGTCTCTCTAATGCTTCTGCTGAATGTGTAGGATTAGTCTCTCTAAAGCTTCTGCTGAATGTTTAGGATTAGTCTATTTTATGCTTCTGCTGAATGTTTGGGATTAGTCTCTCTAATGCTTCTGCTGAATGTTAGGGATTAGTCTCTCTAATGCTTCTGTTGAATGTTTGGGATTAGTCTCTCTAATGCTTCTGCTGAATGTTTGGGATTAGTCTATTTTATGCTTCTGCTGACTGTTAGGGATTAGTCTATTTTATGCTTCTGCTGAATGTTAGGGATTAGTCTATTTTATGCTTCTGCTGAATGTTAGGGATTAGTCTATTTTATGCTTCTGCTGAATGTTAGGGATTAGTCTATTTTATGCTTCTGCTGAATGTTAGGGATTAGTCTATTTTATGCTTCTGCTGAATGTTAGGGATTAGTCTATTTTATGCTTCTGCTGAATGTTAGGGATTAGTCTCTCTAATGCTTCTGCTGAATGTGTGGGATTAGTCTCTCTAATGCTTCTGCTGAATGTTTGGGATTAGTCTCTCTAAAGCTTCTGCTGAATGTTTGGGATTAGTCTCTCTAATGCTTCTGCTGAATGTTTGGGATTAGTCTATTTTATGCTTCTGCTGAATGTTAGGGATTAGTCTATTTTATGCTTCTGCTGAATGTTAGGGATTAGTCTATTTTATGCTTCTGCTGAATGTTAGGGATTAGTCTCTCTAATGCTTCTGCTGAATGTGTGGGATTAGTCTCTCTAATGCTTCTGCTGAATGTTTGGGATTAGTCTCTCTAAAGCTTCTGCTGAATGTTTGGGATTAGTCTCTCTAAAGCTTCTGCTGAATGTTTGGGATTAGTCTCTCTAATGTTTCTGCTGAATGTTTGGGATTAGTCTCTCTAATGCTTCTGCTGAATGTTTGGGATTAGTCTCTCTAATGCTTCTGCTGAATGTTTGGGATTAGTCTCTCTAATGCTTCTGCTGAATGTTTGGGATTAGTCTCTCTAATGCTTCTGCTGAATGTGTGGGATTAGTCTATTTTATGCTTCTGCTGAATGTTAGGGATTAGTCTATTTTATGCTTCTGCTGAATGTTAGGGATTAGTCTATTTTATGCTTCTGCTGAATGTGTGGGATTAGTCTCTCTAATGCTTCTGCTGAATGTTAGGGATTAGTCTATTTCATGCTTCTGCTGAATGTTAGGGATTAGTCTATTTTATGCTTCTGCTGAATGTTAGGGATTAGTCTATTTTACGCTTCTGCTGAATGTTTGGGATTAGTCTCTCTAATGCTTCTGCTGAATGTGTAGGATTAGTCTCTGAATGTGTGGGATTAGTCTAATGCTTCTGCTGAATGTTAGGGATTAGTCTATTTTATGCTTCTGCTGAATGTTTGGGATTAGTCTCTCTAATGCTTCTGTTGAATGTGTGGGATTAGTCTCTCTAATGCTTCTGCTGAATGTGTGGGATTAGTCTCTCTAATGCTTCTGCTGAATGTTAGGGATTAGTCTATTTTATGCTTCTGCTGAATGTTTGGGATTAGTCTCTCTAATGCTTCTGCTGAATGTTAGGGATTAGTCTATTTTATGCTTCTGCTGAATGTTAGGGATTAGTCTATTTTATGCTTCTGCTGAATGTTAGGGATTAGTCTATTTTATGCTTCTGCTGAATGTTAGGGATTAGTCTCTCTAATGCTTCTGTTGAATGTGTGGGATTAGTCTCTCTAATGCTTCTGCTGAATGTGTGGGATTAGTCTCTCTAATGCTTCTGCTGAATGTTTGGGATTAGTCTATTTTATGCTTCTGCTGAATGTTAGGGATTAGTCTATTTTATGCTTCTGCTGAATGTTTGGGATTAGTCTCTCTAATGCTTCTGCTGAATGTTTGGGATTAGTCTCTCTAATGCTTCTGCTGAATGTTTGGGATTAGTCTATTTTATGCTTCTGCTGAATGTTAGGGATTAGTCTATTTTATGCTTCTGCTGAATGTTAGGGATTAGTCTATTTTATGCTTCTGCTGAATGTTAGGGATTAGTCTCTCTAATGCTTCTGCTGAATGTGTGGGATTAGTCTCTCTAATGCTTCTGCTGAATGTTTGGGATTAGTCTCTCTAAAGCTTCTGCTGAATGTTTGGGATTAGTCTCTCTAAAGCTTCTGCTGAATGTTTGGGATTAGTCTCTCTAATGTTTCTGCTGAATGTTTGGGATTAGTCTCTCTAATGCTTCTGCTGAATGTTTGGGATTAGTCTCTCTAATGCTTCTGCTGAATGTTTGGGATTAGTCTCTCTAATGCTTCTGCTGAATGTTTGGGATTAGTCTCTCTAATGCTTCTGCTGAATGTGTGGGATTAGTCTATTTTATGCTTCTGCTGAATGTTAGGGATTAGTCTATTTTATGCTTCTGCTGAATGTTAGGGATTAGTCTATTTTATGCTTCTGCTGAATGTGTGGGATTAGTCTCTCTAATGCTTCTGCTGAATGTTAGGGATTAGTCTATTTTATGCTTCTGCTGAATGTTAGGGATTAGTCTATTTTATGCTTCTGCTGAATGTTAGGGATTAGTCTATTTTATGCTTCTGCTGAATGTTTGGGATTAGTCTCTCTAATGCTTCTGCTGAATGTGTAGGATTAGTCTCTCTAATGCTTCTGCTGAATGTTAGGGATTAGTCTATTTTATGCTTCTGCTGAATGTTTGGGATTAGTCTCTCTAATGCTTCTGTTGAATGTGTGGGATTAGTCTCTCTAATGCTTCTGCTGAATGTGTGGGATTAGTCTCTCTAATGCTTCTGCTGAATGTTAGGGATTAGTCTATTTTATGCTTCTGCTGAATGTTTGGGATTAGTCTCTCTAATGCTTCTGCTGAATGTTAGGGATTAGTCTATTTTATGCTTCTGCTGAATGTTTGGGATTAGTCTCTCTAATGCTTCTGTTGAATGTGTGGGATTAGTCTCTCTAATGCTTCTGCTGAATGTGTGGGATTAGTCTCTCTAATGCTTCTGCTGAATGTTAGGGATTAGTCTATTTTATGCTTCTGCTGAATGTTTGGGATTAGTCTCTCTAATGCTTCTGCTGAATGTTAGGGATTAGTCTATTTTATGCTTCTGCTGAATGTGTGGGATTAGTCTCTCTAATGCCTCTGGTGAATGTTAGGGATTAGTCTCTCTAATGCCTCTGGTGAATGTTAGGGATTAGTCTCTCTAATGCTTCTGCTGAATGTTAGGGATTAGTCTATTTTATGCTTCTGCTGAATGTTTGGGATTAGTCTCTCTAATGCTTCTGCTGAATGTTAGGGATTAGTCTCTCTAATGCTTCTGCTGAATGTGTGGGATTAGTCTCTCTAATGCTTCTGCTGAATGTTAGGGATTAGTCTCTCTAATGCTTCTGCTGAATGTTTGGGATTAGTCTCTCTAATGCTTCTGCTGAATGTTAGGGATTAGTCTCTCTAATGCTTCTGCTGAATGTTTGGGATTAGTCTCTCTAATGCTACTGCTGAATGTGTGGGATTAGTCTCTCTAATGCTTCTGCTGAATGTTAGGGATTAGTCTCTCTAATGCTTCTGCTGAATGTGTGGGATTAGTCTCTCTAAAGCTTCTGCTGAATGTGTAGGATTAGTCTCTCTAATGCTTCTGCTGAATGTTTGGGATTAGTCTCTCTAATGCCTCTGCTGAATGTTTGGAGTTAGTCTCTAATGCTTCTGCTGAATGTGTGGGATTTGTCTCTCTAATGCTGTGATGTGTACTATCTGACATACCTCAGGTGCTGATAGGAGAGACAGGTGAGGGCCACAAGCCTTGTGGCAGTCTAAGTGGAGGAGGCTTTAGGGCCACAAGCCTTGTGGCAGTCTAAGTGGAACTGGCTTTAGGGCCACAAGCCTTGTGGCAGTCTAAGTGGAGTAGGCTTTAGGGCCACAAGCCTTCTGGCAGTCTAAGTTGAGGAGGCTTTAGGGCCACAAGCCTTGTGGCAGTCTAAGTGGAGGAGGCTTTAGGGCCACAAGGCTTGTGGCAGTCTAAGTGGAGGAGGCTTTAGAGCCACAAGCCTTGTGGCAGTCTAAGTTGAGGAGGTTTTAGGGCCACAAGTGTTTCCGGGTCAACTCACATGTCCACCCAATGTTCTCCCGAGACTTCAGAATCTAACCTCTCTCTCTCTTCTCCCGTAAATATTGTATCTATCTCCCCTGCACATATTTATCTCTCTCTGTGTTCATATCTTTCTTCCTACACACGCTCTCTACTGTCCTGTCCTCTCACCCCCTCTTTACACCACTGCTACTCTCTCATCTATGTATAGTCACTTTAATAACTCTACCTACATGTACATACTACCTCAACTAACCGGTGGCTCCGCACTTTGACTCTGTACCGATACCCCCTGTATATAGTCTCCACATTGACTCTGTACCGGTACCCCTGTATATAGCCTCCACATTGACTCTGTACCGGTACCCCCTGTATATAGTCTCCACATTGACTCTGTACCGGTACCCCTGTATATAGCCTCCACATTGACTCTGTACTGGTACCCCTGTATATAGCCTCCACATTGACTCTGTACCGGTACCCCCTGTATATAGCCTCCACATTGACTCTGTACCGGTACCCCCTGTATATAGTCTCCACATTGACTCTGTACCGTAACCCCGGTATATAGCCTCCACATTGACTCTGTACCGTAACCCCTGTATATAGCCTCCACATTGACTCTGTACCGGTACCCCCTGTATATAGCCTCCACATTGACTCTGTACCGGTACCCCCTGTATATAGCCTCCACATTGACTCTGTACCGGTACCCCCTGTATATAGCCTCCACATTGACTCTGTACCGGTACCCCCTGTATATAGCCTCCACATTGACTCTGTACCGGTACCCCCTGTATATAGTCTCCACATTGACTCTGTACCGGTACCCCCTGTATATAGCCTCCACATTGACTCTGTACTGGTACCCACTGTATATAGCCTCCACATTGACTCTGTACCGGTACCCCCTGTATATAGTCTCCACATTGACTCTGTACCGGTACCCCCTGTATATAGCCTCCACATTGACTCTGTACCGGTACCCCCTGTATATAGCCTCCACATTGACTCTGTACCGGTACCCCCTGTATATAGTCTCCACATTGACTCTGTACCGGTACCCCCTGTATATAGCCTCCACATTGACTCTGTACCGGTACCCCCTGTATATAGCCTCCACATTGACTCTGTACCGGTACCCCCTGTATATAGTCTCTACATTGACTCTGTACCGGTACCCCCTGTATATAGCCTCCACATTGACTCTGTACCGGTACCCCCTGTATATAGCCTCCACATTGACTCTGTACCGGTACCCCCTGTATATAGCCTCCACATTGACTCTGTACCGGTACCCCCTGTATATAGCCTCCACATTGACTCTGTACCGGTACCCCCTGTATATAGTCTCCACATTGACTCTGTACCGGTACCCCCTGTATATAGCCTCCACATTGACTCTGTACCGGTACCCCCTGTATATAGCCTCCACATTGACTCTGTACCGGTACCCCCTGTATATAGTCTCCACATTGACTCTGTACCGGTACCCCCTGTATATAGCCTCCACATTGACTCTGTACCGGTACCCCCTGTATATAGCCTCCACATTGACTCTGTACCGGTACCCCCTGTATATAGTCTCTACATTGACTCTGTACCGGTACCCCCTGTATATAGCCTCCACATTGACTCTGTACCGGTACCCCCTGTATATAGCCTCCACATTGACTCTGTACCGGTACCCCCTGTATTTAGCCTCCACATTGACTCTGTACCGGTACCCCCTGTATATAGCCTCCACATTGACTCTGTACCGGTACCCCCTGTATATAGCCTCCACATTGACTCTGTAAGGTCTACTACACCTGTTGTATTCAGCATTTCACTGTGAGGTCTACTACACCTGTTGTATTCAGCATTTCACTGTGAGGTCTACTACACCTGTTGTATTCAGCATTTCACTGTAAGGTCTACTACACCTGTTGTATTCAGTATTTCACTGTAAGGTCTACTACACCTGTTGTATTCAGCATTTCACTGTGAGGTCTACTACACCTGTTGTATTCAGCATTTCACTGTAAGGTCTACTACACCTGTTGTATTCAGCATTTCACTGTAAGGTCTACTACACCTGTTGTATTCAGCATTTCACCTTAAGGTCTACTACACCTGTTGTATTCAGCATTTCACTCAAATAGCACCCTATTCCCTATTTAGTCTCAAATAGCACCCTATTCCCTATTTAGAAACACACAGCAGTTGGGGACACACAGCTGGAAACACACAGCTGGAGACACACAGCTGGAGACACACAGCTGGAAACACACAGCTAGAAACACACAGCTGGAGACACACAGCTGGGGACACACAGCTAGAAACACACAGCTGGAGACACACAGCTGGAGACACACAGCTGGGGACACACAGCTGGAGACACACAGCTGGAAATACACAGCTGGAGACACACAGCTGGAGACACACAGCTGGAAACACACAGCTGGAGACACAGCTGAGGACACACAGCTGGAGACACACAGCTGGAGACACACAGCTGGAGACACACAGCTGGAAACACACAGCTGGAGAGACACAGCTGGAAACACACAGTTGGGGTCACAAAGCTGGGGACACACAGCTGGAGACACACAGCAGGGGACACACAGCTGGAAACACACAGTTGGGGTCACACAGCTGGGGACACACAGCTGGAGACACACAGCTGGAGACACACAGCTGGAAACACAGCTGGAGAGACAGCTGGGGACACACAGCTGGGGACACACAGCTAGAAACACAGCTGGAAACACACAGCTGGAGTGACTGGTCTCACTTCTTCACACTGACAGAAGAAGACTCTGTGAGCCCACCTCTGAGGGGTGGATGGACTGGTTTCACTTCTTCACACTGAGAGAAGAAGACTCTGTGAGCCCACCTCTGAGGGGTGGAGGGACTGGTCTCACTTCTTCACACTGAGAGAAGAAGACTCTGTGAGCCCACCTCTGAGGGGTGGAGGGACTGGTCTCACTTCTTCAGCTGGGTGTGGATCCAGACAGTGTAACACAGGGTGTTCATGTGATGAGGCCGTGGGGACAGAGGTCCAAGACACAATAATGTCAATCTTTTGTTGTTTTTAGCTTAAAAAGACAGATTCTTCCTGCAATGCATAAAGCTATGGATAATAATTGTCCGCGGCATATTTTCATCAACAGAGAGATATCCTGTAATACAATATGCATTTACTATGACGGTGATATTTATTGCTGTGATCCTAGAGGTCTTCACAACAGGAAGGAGGATTAAATCTGCATGATCCTCTTTAATAGTTTCAGATTGGTTCACCACCATTAACCTATTTATCCCCTCGGAGTCCTGTTGCTCTGCTGTGTGTGATGACACCAGAGAGAGACAGGCTAGGTTACCCAAGGTAGAGACACTACAGCCCAGAGAGAGAGAGGCTAGGTTACCCAAGGTAGAGACACTACAGCCCAGAGAGAGAGAGGCTAGGTTACCCAAGGTAGAGACACTACAGCCCAGAGAGAGAGAGACAGATACAGGCTAGGTTACCCAAGGTAGAGACACTACAGCCCAGAGAGAGAGAGAGGCTAGGTTACCCAAGGTAGAGACACTACAGCCCAGAGAGAGAGAGGCTAGGTTACCCAAGGTAGAGACACTACAGCCCAGAGAGAGACCGATACAGACTAGGTTACCCAAGGTAGAGACACTACAGCCCAGAGAGACAGGCTAGGTTACCCAAGGTAGAGACACTACAGCCCAGAGAGAGACAGGCTAGGTTACCCAAGGTAGAGACACTACAGCCCAGAGAGAGAGGCTAGGTTACCCAAGGTAGAGACACTACAGCCCAGAGAGACAGGCTAGGTTACCCAAGGTAGAGACACTACAGCCCAGAGAGAGAGGCTAGGTTACCCAAGGTAGAGACACTACAGCCCAGAGAGAGATACAGGCTAGGTTACCCAAGGTAGAGACACTACAGCCCAGAGAGAGAGACAGGCTAGGTTACCCAAGGTAGAGACACTACAGCCCAAAGAGAGAGAGAGAGGCTAGGTTACCCAAGGTAGAGACACTACAGCCCAGAGAGAGAGAGACAGGCTAGGTTACGCAAGGTAGAGACACTACAGCCCAGAGAGACAGGCTAGGTTACCCAAGGTAGAGACACTACAGCCCAGAGAGAGAGACAGGCTAGGTTACCCAAGGTAGAGACACTACAGCCCAGAGAGAGAGGCTAGGTTACCCAAGGTAGAGACACTACAGCCCAGAGAGAGAGACAGGCTAGGTTACCCAAGGTAGAGACACTACAGCCCAGAGAGAGAGACAGGCTAGGTTACCCAAGGTAGAGACACTACAGCCCAGAGAGACAGGCTAGGTTACCCAAGGTAGAGACACTACAGCCCAGAGAGAGAGACAGGCTAGGTTACCCAAGGTAGAGACACTACAGCACAGAGAGAGAGGCTAGGTTACCCAAGGTAGAGACACTACAGCCCAGAGAGAGAGAGGCTAGGTTACCCAAGGTAGAGACACTACAGCCCAGAGAGAGAGAGGCTAGGTTACCCAAGGTAGAGACACTACAGCCCAGAGAGAGAGAGGCTAGGTTACCCAAGGTAGAGACACTACAGCCCAGAGAGAGAGACAGGCTAGGTTACCCAAGGTAGAGACACTACAGCCCAGAGAGAGAGGCTAGGTTACCCAAGGTAGAGACACTACAGCCCAGAGAGAGAGGCTAGGTTACCCAAGGTAGAGACACTACAGCCCAGAGAGAGAGACAGGCTAGGTTACCCAAGGTAGAGACACTACAGCCCAGAGAGAGAGAGGCTAGGTTACCCAAGGTAGAGACACTACAGCCCAGAGAGAGAGACAGGCTAGGTTACCCAAGGTAGATACACTACAGCCCAGAGAGAGAGGCTAGGTTACCCAAGGTAGAGACACTACAGCCCAGAGAGAGACAGGCTAGGTTACCCAAGGTAGAGACACTACAGCCCAGAGAGAGAGGCTAGGTTACCCAAGGTAGAGACACTACAGCCCAGAGAGAGAGGCTAGGTTACCCAAGGTAGAGACACTACAGCCCAGAGAGAGAGACAGGCTATGTTACCCAAGGTAGAGACACTACAGCCCAGAGAGAGAGACAGGCTAGGTTACCCAAGGTAGAGACACTACAACCCAGAGAGAGAGAGGCTAGGTTACCCAAGGTAGAGACACTACAGCCCAGAGAGAGAGGCTAGGTTACCCAAGGTAGAGACACTACAGCCCAGAGAGAGAGGCTAGGTTACCCAAGGTAGAGACACTACAGCCCAGAGAGAGAGGCTAGGTTACCCAAGGAGAAGACAAAGTAGTAATTCCATGCGGCAGCATTAGCTAACAATTCATTGGACCAGCGCTGTTGCTGATCTGAATGAATTAGCATTGAAAACCCGAAGAGTGGTCAGGAAATCAAGAAATTAAGTGGCTTTTAAATGAATTGAATGACACAAGAACAGATATGCTATGTGTGTGCTGAGTAGTTGGCTGAAATTCACTTCGACTGTGAAATTCACTTCGACTGTGAAATTCACTTAGACTGTGAAATTCACTACAATATATTTTCCACTTTCTGTACTGCTGACATTCACTTCCTGTTATTCCCACTCTAAATGCTTGTCGTATTGTTTAGAATTCTTCTGAATTATTACAAAGAGTTGTGGGATATTAGAATCCTCCTGCCTTAACCTTTGTCATCTTCAACCTAGAATATAGGTGGGTGTTACACGTTGAAGGTGGATGGTGGAATTTGGCCCAGGCTAAGTAAAGACCTCTGAGTACCTAGCTCAGGAGTGCTGAGGGGGTAGGGGTGCTGAGGGCGTAGGGGTGCTGAGGGGGTAGGGGTGCTGAGGGGGTAGGGGTGCTGAGGGGGTAGGGGTGCTGAAGGGTTAGTGATGCTGAGGGTGTAGGGGTGCTGAGGGGGTAGGGGTGCTGAGGGGGTAGGGGTTCTGAGGGGGTAGTGGTGCTGAGGGGGTAGTGGTGCTGAGGGGGTAGGGGTGCTGAGGGGGTAGGGGTGCTGAGGGGTTAGGGGTGCTGAGGGGTTAGAGGTGCTGAGGGGTTAGGGGTGCTGAGGGGGTAGTGGTGCTGAGGGGTTAGGGGTGCTGAGGGGTTAGGGGTGCTGAGGGGGTAGTGGTGCTGAGGGGTTACTCTATCAATAATAGGACATGCAATACCCTGTCTGTCAGTCTTACTCTATCAATAATAGAACAGGTAATATTAAAGGAAACAATGGTACCCCTTGTGTGAACCCGCAACTAGAATTAGGGTCAGCTGCTGAGTGGTAAACACCATAGACAACGCTTAAAAACTGCTCTCACACACACCCTTGTCTTACCGTGACGATGAGTCCCCTCTCCTGGAAGTATTTGACCAAGGGGATGGTGTTCTGTTTGAAGTTGGTGAGGCGGCGCTCTGTTGCATTGGGGTTGTCATCAGGACGACCCGTCGCCTCTGCTCGCTTCTCCAGCCGCTCCTTCAGGCGGTGGTTAGCACAGGACAGGAACACGACTAGGTCTGGAGTACAGATCTATTGGAAGAGATAAACATTATTATATTGTTCAGACAGTGGTGTTATGTTCTCTAAAGACAAACAGACATTACGTCGCTGAACAGAAAAGGGAACAAACAAAGGAGTCACTTCGACAACAAAAAACTAATCAGAATGGGTTTTAAACGGTTTCTGAAAAACACCCATGGGGAATTCCCACTGAAAGTTGGCAAAACAACTAGAAAAGGGTCCTAAAATATACCCATGGGGAATTCCCACTGAAAGTTGGCAAAACAACTAGAAAAGGGTCCTAAAATATACCCATGGGGAATTCCCACTGAAAGTTGGCAAAGCAACTAGAAAAGGGTCCTAAAATATACCCATGGGGAATTCCCACTGAAAGTTGGCAAAGCAACTAGAAAAGGGTCCTAAAATATACCCATGGGGAATTCCCACTGAAAGTTGGCAAAGCAACTAGAAAAGGGTCCTAAAATATACCCATGGGGAATTCCCACTGAAAGTTGGCAAAGCAACTAGAAAAGGGTCCTAAAATATGCCCATGGGGAATTCCCACTGAAAGTTGGCAAAGCAACTAGAAAAGGGTCCTAAAATATACCCATGGGGAATTCCCACTGAAAGTTGGCAAAGCAACTAGAAAAGGGTCCTAAAATATACCCATGGGGAATTCCCACTGAAAGTTGGCAAAGCAACTAGAAAAGGGTCCTAAAATATACCCATGGGGAATTCCCACTGAAAGTTGGCAAAGCAACTAGAAAAGGGTCCTAAAATATACCCATGGGGAATTCCCACTGAAGGTTGGCAAAGCAACTAGAAAAGGGTCCTAAAATATACCCATGGGGAATTCCCACTGAAAGTTGGCAAAGCAACTAGAAAAGGGTCCTAAAATATACCCATGGGGAATTCCCACTGAAATTTGGCAAAGCAACTAGAAAAGGGTCCTAAAATATACCCATGGGGAATTCCCACTGAAAGTTGGCAAAGCAACTAGAAAAGGGTCCTAAAATATACCCATGGGGAATTCCCACTGAAAGTTGGCAAAGCAACTAGAAAAGGGTCCTAAAATATACCCATGGGGAATTCCCACTGAAAGTTGGCAAAGCAACTAGAAAAGGGTCCTAAAATATACCCATGGGGAATTCCCACTGAAAGTTGGCAAAGCAACTAGAAAAGGGTCCTAAAATATACCCATGGGGAATTCCCACTGAAAGTTGGCAAAGCAACTAGAAAAGGGAGACACCCGCATCATGGATGCCTACTAGATTTTCCTCAGAAACTACAAAGTAAAAGGCGAAACTCAAACCAAGTTTGGATGAGGAGTTTACAAAGAATAAACTTAACAGGTAAAAACACCAGATGTAGGCTTTGTTTGGATACCGAAAGTGGAAGAGCTGACAAGAGGTGGAAGAGCTAACAAGAGGTGGAAAAGCTAGCGACAGGTGGAAGGGCTAGCGAGAGGCGGAAGAGCTAGCGAGAGGCGGAAGAGCTAGCGAGAGGCGGAAGAGCTAGCGAGAGGCGGAAGAGCTAGCGAGAGGCGGAATAGCCACCCTGACTAACGAGATGACTCTCTCCCAGCATATACTCTCTCAACTCTATCAGATGAACCCCATTCTGACTAAGGAGGTGACTCTCAGGGCCAGGTGATACTCATCATGACTAATGATATGACTCTCAGGGCCAGGTGATACTCATCATGACTAATGATATGACCCTCAGGGCCAGGTGATACTCATCATGACTAATGATATGACTCTCTGGGCCAGGTAAAATTCATCAAGACTAATGATATGACTCTCTGGGCCAGGTAAAATTCATCATGACTAATGATATGACTCTCTGGGCCATGTGAAATTCATGATGACTAATGATATGACTCTCTGGGCCAGGTGAAACTCATCATGAAGAATGATATGACTCTCTGGGCCAGGTGAAACACATCCTGACTAACGAGATGACTCTCTGGGCCAGGTAAAACACATCCTGACTAACGAGATGACTCTCTGGGCCAGGTAAAACACATCCTGACTAACGAGATGACTCTCTGGGCCAGGTAAAACACATCATGACTAACGAGATGACTCTCTGGGCCAGGTAAAACAAATCCTGACTAACAAGATTACATTCTGGGCCAGGTAAAACACATCCTCACTAACAAAATGACTCTCTGGGCCAGGTAAAACACATCCTGACAATCGAGATGACTCTCTTGGCCAGGTAAAACACATCCTGACTAACGAGATGACTCTCTGGGCCAGGTAAAACACATCCTGACTAACGAGATGACTCTCTGGGCCAGGTAAAACCCATCCTGACTAACGAGATGACTCTCTGGGCCAGGTAAAACACATCCTCACTAACAAAATGACTCTCTGGGCCAGGTAAAACACATCCTGACAATCGAGATGACTCTCTTGGCCAGGTAAAACACATCATGACTAACGAGATGACTCTCTTGGCCAGGTAAACACATCCTGACTAACGAGATGACTCTCTGGGCCAGGTAAAACCCATCCTGACTAACGAGATGACTCTCTGGGCCAGGTAAAAAAACATCCTCACTAACAAAATGACTCTCTGGGCCAGGTAAAACACATCCTGACAATCGAGATGACTCTCTTGGCCAGGTAAAACACATCATGACTAACGAGATGACTCTCTTGGCCAGGTAAAACACATCCTGACTAACGAGATGACTCTCTGGGCCAGGTAAAACACATCCTGACTAACGAGATGACTCTCTGGGCCAGGTTAAAACCCACCCTGACTAACGAGATGACTCTCTGGGCCAGGTTAAAACCCATCCTGACTAACGAGATGACTCTCTGGGCCAGGTTAAACACATCATGACTAACGAGATGACTCTCTGGGCCAGGTTAAACCCATCCTGACTAACGAGATGACTCTCTGGGCCAGGTAAAACCCATCCTCACTAACAAAATGACTCTCTGGGCCAGGTGTGACACATCCTGACTAACGAGATGACTCTCTGGGCCATGTAAAACACATCCTGGCTAACGAGATGACTCTCTGGGCCAGGTTAAAACCCACCCTGACTAACGAGATGACTCTCTGGGACAGGTTAAACCCATCCTGACTAACGAGATGACTCTCTGGGCCAGGTTAAACAAATCCTGACTAACGAGATGACTCTCTGGGCCAGGTGTGACACATCCTGACTAACGAGATGACTCTCTGGGCCAGGTGTGACACATCAAGACTAACGAGATGACTCTCTGGGCCAGGTGTGACACATCCTGACTAACGAGATGACTCTCTGGGCCAGGTAAAACACATCCTGACTAACGAGATGACTCTCTGGGCCAGGTAAAACCCATCCTGACTAACGAGATGACTCTCTGGGCCAGGTGTGACACATCCTGACTAACGAGATGACTCTCTGGGCCAGGTAAAACCCATCCTGACTAACGAGATGACTCTCTGGGCCAGGTGTGACACATCCTAACTAACGAGATGACTCTCTGGGCCAGGTGTGACACATCCTGACTAACGAGATGACTCTCTGGGCCAGGATAAACCCATCCTGACTAACGAGATGACTCTCTGGGCCAGGTAAAACACATCCTGACTAACGAGATGACTCTCTGGGCCAGGTGTGACACATCCTGACTAACGAGATGACTCTCTGGGCCAGGTGTGACACATCCTGACTAACGAGATGACTCTCTGGGCCAGGTGTGACACATCCTGACTAACGAGATGACTCTCTGGGCCAGGTGTGACACATCCTGACTAACGAGATGACTCTCTGGGCCAGGTAAAACACATCCTGACTAAAGAGATGACTCTCTGGGCCAGTTGTGACACATCCTGACTAACGAGATGACTCTCTGGGCCAGGTTAAACAAATCCTGACTAACGAGATGACTCTCTGGGCCAGGTGTGACACATCCTGACTAACGAGATGACTCTCTGGGCCAGGTGTGACACATCCTGACTAACGAGATGACACTCTGGGCCAGGTGTGACACATCCTGACTAACGAGAGTACTCTCTGGGCCAGGTTAAACACATCCTGACTAACAAGATGACTCTCTGGGCCAGGTAAAACACACCCTGACTAAAGAGATGACTCTCTGGGCCAGGTGTGACACATCCTGACTAACGAGATGACTCTCTGGGCCAGGTGTGACACATCCTGACTAACGAGATTACTCTCTGGGCCAGGTGTGACACATCCTGACTAACGAGATGACTCTCTGGGCCAGGTGTGACACATCCTGACTAACGAGATGACTCTCTGGGCCAGGTGTGACACATCCTGACTAACGAGATGACTCTCTGGGCCAGGTGTGACACATCCTGACTAACGAGATGACTCTCTGGGCCAGGTGTGACACATCCTGACTAACGAGATGACTCTCTGGGCCAGGTGTGACACATCCTGACTAACGAGATGACTCTCTGGGCCAGGTGTGACACATCCTGACTAACGAGATGACTCTCTGGGTCAGGTGTGACACATCCTGACTAACGAGATGACTCTCTGGGCCAGGTGTGACACATCCTGACTAACGAGATGACTCTCTGGGCCAGGTAAAACAAATCCTGACTAACGAGATTACTCTCTGGGCCAGGTAAAACACATCCTGACTAAAGAGATGACTATCTGGGCCAGGTGTGACACATCCTGACTAACGAGATGACTCTCAGGGCCAGGTTAAACAAATCCTGACTAACGAGATGACTCCCTGGGCCAGGTAAAACACATCCTGACTAAAGAGATGACTCTCTGGGCCAGGTGTGACACATCCTGACTAACAAGATGACTCTCTGGGCCAGGTTAAACAAATCCTGACTAACGAGATGACTCTCTGGGCCAGATAAAACACATCCTGACTAAAGAGATGACTCTCTGGGCTAGGTGTGACACATCCTGACTAACGAGATGACTCTCTGGGCCAGGTAAAACACATCCTGACTAAAGAGATGACTCTCTGGGCCAGGTGTGACACATCCTGACTAACAAGATGACTCTCTGGGCCAGGTTAAACAAATCCTGACTAACGAGATGACTCTCTGGGCCAGATAAAACACATCCTGACTAACGAGATGACTCTCTGGGCCAGGTGTGACACATCCTGACTAACGAGATGACTCTCTGGGCCAGGTGTGACACATCCTGACTAACGAGATGACTCTCTGGGCCAGGTAAAACCCATCCTGACTAACGAGATGACTCTGGGCCAGGTGTGACACATCCTGACTAACGAGATGACTCTCTGGGCCAGGTAAAACCCATCCTGACTAACGAGATGACTCTCTGGGCCAGGTGTGACACATCCTAACTAACGAGATGACTCTCTGGGCCAGGTGTGACACATCCTGACTAACGAGATGACTCTCTGGGCCAGGTGTGACACATCCTGACTAACGAGATGACTCTCTGGGCCAGGTGTGACACATCCTGACTAACGAGATGACTCTCTGGGCCAGGTGTGACACATCCTGACTAACGAGATGACTCTCTGGGCCAGGTAAAACACATCCTGACTAAAGAGATGACTCTCTGGGCCAGGTGTGACACATCCTGACTAACGAGATGACTCTCTGGGCCAGGTTAAACAAATCCTGACTAACGAGATGACTCTCTGGGCCAGGTGTGACACATCCTGACTAACGAGATGACTCTCTGGGCCAGGTGTGACACATCCTGACTAACGAGATGACTCTCTGGGCCAGGTTAAACAAATCCTGACTAACGAGATGACTCTCTGGGCCAGATAAAACACATCCTGACTAAAGAGATGACTCTCTGGGCCAGGTGTGACACATCCTGACTAACGAGAGTACTCTCTGGGCCAGGTTAAACAAATCCTGACTAACAAGATGACTCTCTGGGCCAGGTAAAACACACCCTGACTAAAGAGATGACTCTCTGGGCCAGGTGTGACACATCCTGACTAACGAGATGACTCTCTGGGCCAGGTGTGACACATCCTGACTAACGAGATTACTCTCTGGGCCAGGTGTGACACATCCTGACTAACGAGATGACTCTCTGGGCCAGGTGTGACACATCCTGACTAACGAGATGACTCTCTGGGCCAGGTGTGACACATCCTGACTAACGAGATGACTCTCTGGGCCAGGTGTGACACATCCTGACTAACGAGATGACTCTCTGGGCCAGGTGTGACACATCCTGACTAACGAGATGACTCTCTGGGCCAGGTGTGACACATCCTGACTAACGAGATGACTCTCTGGGCCAGGTGTGACACATCCTGACTAACGAGATGACTCTCTGGGCCAGGTGTGACACATCCTGACTAACGAGATGACTCTCTGGGCCAGGTAAAACAAATCCTGACTAACGAGATTACTCTCTGGGCCAGGTAAAACACATCCTGACTAAAGAGATGACTATCTGGGCCAGGTGTGACACATCCTGACTAACGAGATGACTCTCAGGGCCAGGTTAAACAAATCCTGACTAACGAGATGACTCCCTGGGCCAGGTAAAACACATCCTGACTAAAGAGATGACTCTCTGGGCCAGGTGTGACACATCCTGACTAACAAGATGACTCTCTGGGCCAGGTTAAACAAATCCTGACTAACGAGATGACTCTCTGGGCCAGATAAAACACATCCTGACTAAAGAGATGTCTCTCTGGGCTAGGTGTGACACATCCTGACTAACGAGATGACTCTCTGGGCCAGGTGTGACACATCCTGACTAACGAGATGACTCTCTGGGCCAGGTGTGACACATCCTGACTAACGAGATGACTCTCTGGTCCAGGTAAAACCCATCCTGACTAACGAGATGACTCTCTGGGCCAGGTAAAACACATCCTGACTAAAGAGATGACTCTCTGGGCCAGGTGTGACACATCCTGACTAACAAGATGACTCTCTGGGCCAGGTTAAACAAATCCTGACTAACGAGATGACTCTCTGGGCCAGATAAAACACATCCTGACTAACGAGATGACTCTCTGGGCCAGGTGTGACACATCCTGACTAACGAGATGACTCTCTGGGCCAGGTGTGACACATCCTGACTAACGAGATGACTCTCTGGGCCAGGTGTGACACATCCTGACTAACGAGATGACTCTCTGGGCCAGGTAAAACCCATCCTGACTAACGAGATGACTCTGGGCCAGGTGTGACACATCCTGACTAACGAGATGACTCTCTGGGCCAGGTAAAACCCATCCTGACTAACGAGATGACTCTCTGGGCCAGGTGTGACACATCCTAACTAACGAGATGACTCTCTGGGCCAGGTGTGACACATCCTGACTAACGAGATGACTCTCTGGGCCAGGTGTGACACATCCTGACTAACGAGATGACTCTCTGGGCCAGGTGTGACACATCCTGACTAACGAGATGACTCTCTGGGCCAGGTGTGACACATCCTGACTAACGAGATGACTCTCTGGGCCAGGTGTGACACATCCTGACTAAAGAGATGACTCTCTGGGCCAGGTGTGACACATCCTGACTAACGAGATGACTCTCTGGGCCAGGTAAAACCCATCCTGACTAACGAGATGACTCTGGGCCAGGTGTGACACATCCTGACTAACGAGATGACTCTCTGGGCCAGGTAAAACCCATCCTGACTAACGAGATGACTCTCTGGGCCAGGTGTGACACATCCTAACTAACGAGATGACTCTCTGGGCCAGGTGTGACACATCCTGACTAACGAGATGACTCTCTGGGCCAGGTGTGACACATCCTGACTAACGAGATGACTCTCTGGGCCAGGTGTGACACATCCTGACTAACGAGATGACTCTCTGGGCCAGGTGTGACACATCCTGACTAACGAGATGACTCTCTGGGCCAGGTGTGACACATCCTGACTAAAGAGATGACTCTCTGGGCCAGGTGTGACACATCCTTAGTACGAATGAAGTTATTTTTACCGAACGTCTTCCTCGTGCCCTAAACATCAAAGTCTCTCTTTGTTTCCACAGCAACCAAACTTCAAGCTGACTGCCTTCATTTTCTCAGGAAGCTGAATTTAGTAGAGGCATATTGTGAGTTGACTGGAATAAAATCAAGTACTTAAAAAAAATCAAGTCCATTAGCTTGATTACTTGATGACTGACATTAGTTGGCTATTTTTATAAAGAATCCAATCTTTCACTTGAAGATAATTTGAATGATTAATGGCCATTATCCAACTGAATTGCATAGATGCTTCTTTTCATTTCAACTTTGGAATAAATCGTAGCTACTTTATGTTCACCCAAAACAAGAACACTGCTGCTGTAATGCCTCCTCTTTTTGCCAGGTAGCAGACTAATCAACCAATCAATCAAACAATAAAAACTATCCGTCAATCAATCAAGACCTGGTGATGGAGTCAATAGAGACAGCTTTTCAGATCAGACCATGCAGTGTACAGAAGAAGGCTATTCAATACCATCAGGCCAGACTCCTGTTAGCTTTAACACACACACACACGCACACGCACCCCCCCCCCCTACTACACACACACACACACACACACACACACACACACACACCCCACACACACGCCCCCCCCCCCCCCCCACACACACACCCCATTAATCCTCCTTCAGTAGCATGTCCTGAATTAGTGACGCTTTTCATCTGCCTGCCTGTCTGTCTGCCTACGTGTCTGTCTGTCTGTCTGTCTGTCTGTCTGTCTGTCTGTCTGCCTACGTGTCTGTCTGTCTGTCTGTCTGGGGAAGAAAGGAGGGGGGAGAGGGATAGAGAGGGAGGAGAGGGATAGAGAGGGAGGAGAGGGAGGAGAGGAATGGATAGGGATGGAGAGGGATGGAGAGGGAGGAGAGGGATGGAGAGGGATGGAGAGGGAGGAGAGGGATGGAGAGGGAGGAGAGGGATGGAGAGGGATGGAGAGGGAGGAGAGGGATGGAGAGGGAGGAGAGGGATAAAGATGGAGGAGAGGAAAGGAGGGACCCAGGGGGTCTGTGAGGGTGAAGGTCTGTCTGTTCTAAAATAAGGTGCGTTGAGCCCCGGAGGGCGCAAGCCAAAGGGCTGTTGTGATGTTTGAAAGGGCATCACAGTGAGAGCATCGCAGGGTGCTGCAGAGGAATGGACAACACACAGACATATCTATCTGGTCTCTACTGTACGACTCAACCTGAGACCGCCTCTTCTATACCCTTTACCTTCCATCATTTATTACCCTTATTCAATACCCTTAATCATTACCTTTATACGTTACCCTTATTTACTACCCTTAATCATTACCCTTTATACATTACCCTTATTCAATACCTTTATACATTACCCTTATTCAATACCTTTATACATTACCCTTATACATTACCTTTATACATTACCCCTATTCACTACTCTTAATCATTACCTTTATACATTACCCACATGCAATACCCATGATCATTACCTTAATACATTACCCTTATTTACTACCCTTAAACGTTACCCTTATTAATTACCCTTATTCATTAATCATATGTATTACCCTTAAACATTATCCGTATTCATTATCCAGAATTATTACCCTTATTCTTTACCCTTACCGATATTAAAATGATTATACATTACCCTTGTTTAAATACCCATAAGCCTCTTTATTTCCTGGATTTCTGTACATTTTCTTTGTCCATTTTTAGTCAGGGAGGGGACTAAGAACCCAATGGTCACTCTGACAGAGCTCCAGAGTTCCTCTGTGGAGATGGGAGAACCTTCCAGGAGGACAACCGTCTCTGCAGCACTCCCCCAATCAGGCCTTTATGGTTGAGTGGCCAGACGGAAGCCACTACTCAGTAACAGGCACGTGACAGCCCGCTTTGCCAAAAGGCACCTAAAGACTCTCAGACCTTTAGAAACAAGATTCTCTGGTCTGATAAAACCAGGATTGAACACTTTGGCCTGAATGCCAAGCGTCACGTCTGGAGGAAACCTGGCACCATCCCTATGGTGAAGCATGGTGGTGGCAGCGTCACGTCTGGAGGAAACCTGGCACCATCCCTATGGTGAAGCATGGTGGTGGCAGCGTCACGTCTGGAGGAAACCTGGCACCATCCCTACGGTGAAGCATGGTGGTGGCAGCGTCACGCCTGGAGGACAACTGGCACCATCCCTACAGTGAAGCATGGTGGTGGTGGCACCATCCCTACGGTGAAGCATGGTGGTGGCAGCATCATGCTGTGGGGATGTTTTTCAGCAGCAGGGACTGGGAGACTAGTCAGGATCAAGGGAAAGATGACCGGAGCAAAGTACAGAGAGATCCTTGATGAAAACATGCTCCAGAGCCTCAGGACCTCAGACTGGGGCAAAGGTTCACCTTCCAACAGGATAATGACCCTAAGCACATAGCCAAGACAATGCAGGAGTGGCTTCGGGACAAGTCTCTGAATGTCCTTGAGTGGCCCAGACAGAGGCCGGACTTGAACTCGATCAAACATCTCTAGAGAGACCTGAAAATAGCTGTACAGCGATGCTCCTCATCCAACCTGACAGAGCTTGAGAGGATCTGCAGAGAAGAATGGGAGAAACTCCAGGTGTGCCAAGCTTGTAGCATCATACCCAAGAAGACTCGAGGCTGTAATCACTGCCAAAGGTGCTTCAACAAAGTACAGAGTAAAGAGTCTGAATGCTTACGTAAATGTGATATTTCAGTTTAAAAAATGTTTTATATACATTTGCAAACATTTTGAGAAAACTGTTTTTGCTTTGCCATTATGGGGTATTGTGATGTCATTATGGGGTATTGTGATGTCATTATGGGGTATTGTGATGTCATTAAGGGGTATTGTGATGTCATTATGGGGTATTGTGATGTCATTATGGGGTATTGTGATGTCATTATGGGGTATTGTGTGTAACGCCCACTCCATCCCTCTCTCCTAACACCCACTCCATCCCTCTCTCAGAACGCCCACTCCATTCCTCTCTTCATCTCTCTCCTAAAGCCCACTCCATCCCTCTCTCCATCTCTCTCCTAACGCCCACTCCATCCCTCTCTCCTAACGCCCACTCCATCCCTCTCTCCTAACGCCCACTCCATCCCTCTCTTCATCTCTCTCCTAACGCCCACTCCATCCCTCTCTCCTAACGCCCACTCCATCCCTCTCTCCTAACGCCCACTCCATCCCTCTCTCCTAACGCCCACTCTCTCCCTCTCTCCTAACGCCCACTCCATCCCTCTCTCCTAACGCCCACTCCATCCCTCTCTCCTAACGCCCACTCCATCCCTCTCTTCATCTCTCTCCTAATGCCCACTCCACCCCTCTCAACATCTCTCTCCTAACGCCCACTCCATCCCTCTCTCCTAACGCCCACTCCATCCCTCTCTCCTAACGCCCACTCCGTCTCTCTCTCCATCTCTCTCCTAATGCCCACTCCACCCCTCTCTTCATCTCTCTCCTAACGCCCATTCCATCCCTCTCTCCTAACGCCCACTCCATCCCTCTCTCCTAACGCCCACTCCGTCTCTCTCTCCATCTCTCTCCTAATGCCCACTCCACCCCTCTCTTCATCTCTCTCCTAACGCCCACTCCATCCCTCTCTTTCATGTCTCATCCCTCTATTTATCAGTCAGGCATTTCAGTCCTCTTCGTCATTAAGCTGTAGAGAGACACAGATAACAACCAGTTGTCTTATCATTATTATTATTATAATTAGAATGTTGAGCAATTTTCTACTTCTGAACCTGTCCCTGTTCTGTTCCTACTGAACCTGTTCTGTTCCTACTGAACCTGTTCTGTTCCTACTGAACCTGTCCTGTTCCTACTGAACCTGTCCCTGTTCTGTTACTAAGGAACCTGTTCTGTTCCTACTGAACCTGTCCCTGTTCTGTTCCTACTGAACCTGTCCTGTTCTGTTCCTACTGAACCTGTTCTGTTCCTACTGAACCTGTTCTGTTCCTACTGAACCTGTCCTGTTCCTACTGAACCTGTCCCTGTTCTGTTACTAAGGAACCTGTTCTGTTCCTACTGAACCTGTCCTGTTCTGTTCCTACTGAACCTGTTCTGTTCCTACTGAACCTGTTCTGTTCCTACTGAACCTGTCCTGTTCCTACTGAACCTGTCCCTGTTCTGTTCCTACTGAACCTGTTCTGTTCCTACTGAACCTGTTCTGTTCCTACTGAACCTGTCCCTGTTCTGTTACTAAGGAACCTGTCCCTGTTCTGTTACTAAGGAACCTGTTCTGTTCCTACTGAACCTGTTCTGTTCCTACTGAACCTGTCCCTGTTCTGTTCCTACTGAACCTGTTCTGTTCCTACTGAACCTGTTCTGTTCCTACTGAACCTGTTCTGTTCCTACTGAACCTGTCCCTGTTCTGTTCCTACTGAACCTGTTCTGTTCCTACTGAACCTGTCCCTGTTCTGTTCCTACTGAACCTGTTCTGTTCCTACTGAACCTGTTCTGTTCCTACTGAACCTGTCCCTGTTCTGTTACTAAGGAACCTGTCCCTGTTCTGTTACAAAGGAACCTGTTCTGTTCGTACTGAACCTGTTCTGTTCCTACTGAACCTGTTCTGTTCCTACTGAACCTGTCCCTGTTCTGTTCCTACTGAACCTGTTCTGTTCCTACTGAACCTGTTCTGTTCCTACTGAACCTGTCCCTGTTCTGTTACTAAGGAACCTGTTCTGTTACTACTGAACCTGTCCCTGTTCTGTTACTACTGAACCTGTCCTGTTATTACTGGACATGTTCTGTTATTACTGAACCTGTTCCTGTTCTGTTACTACTGAACCTGTCCCTGTTCTGTTACTACTGAATCTGTGTGTCCTTACAGAGCCATCGCTAAGACTCAACCACTGCCAGAGAGGAGTTTTGGTATTAATTGGTTGCTTAGACACAACGGTAAACATAACAGTGGACATTCGTTATCTCCTCTCCTCTCCTCTCTTCTCCTCCCCCTCTCTTGCATTAAACTCTACCTTGTCCTTAGGTTGCCCCAACAGTTGTCTTGATTTCACATCTCTGCCTCTCCTCTTCTAATCCTGGAAACCTAGAAACGTGTGTGTGTGTGTGTGTGTGTGTGTGCGCATGCGTGCGTGCGTGTGCGTGTGTGTATGTATGCCTGTGTGCGATTACAAGCAGATGTGCTAGATAAGGTGTGTTTGTGTGTGTGTATTTGTGCTAGATGTGAGATAAGGTGTGTGTGTGTGTGTGTGTGTGTGTGTGTGTGTGTGTGTGTGTGTGTGTGTGTGTGTGTGTGTGTGTGTGTGTGTGTGTGTGTATTTGTGCTAGATGTGAGATAAGGTGTGTGTGTGTGTGTATTTGTGTTAGATGTGAGATAAGGTGTGTGTGTGTGTGTGTGTGTGTATTTGTGCTAGATGTGAGATAAGGTGTGTTTGTGTATGTGTGTGTGTGTATATTTGTGCTAGATGTGAGATAAGGTGTGTTTGTGTATGTGTGTGTGTGTATATTTGTGCTAGATGTGAGATAAGGTGTGTTTGTGTATGTGTGTGTATTTGTGCTAGATGTGAGATAAGGTGTGTTTGTGTGTGTATTTGTCCTAGATGTGAGAAAAGGTGTGTGTGTGTATTTGTGCTAGATGTGAGATAAGGTGTGTGTGTGTATACCTTTCTGTGATTGTCTGGATACATAGTAAACCAGCTAGATCTAACCTGTTAGCAATGTATTCTATTATCAAAGTAGTGACTGAGGTGGAACAGCCAGAGTGGAGACGGAACCAGCAACGCCATGGTTACGTAACAGGTTCTTTCGCTGTGTCATAAAAGCTCAGCTCTCTTGGCATTAAAGTAGCAACTACAGTAGTAGTGATGGATGGATGGATTGATAGAAAAATAGATAACTGGCATGTCAGTAACTGACTTGGATACACTTCCACAGAGATGAATCGTGCTCTGGTTGGCAGACACACACGCACACAGATTTGTCATGTTTAAAAAAAAAAATTCAGATGTTAAATTAATTACGTTACAAGTTTACATACACTTAGGTTGGAATCATTAAAACTCGTTTTCAACCACTCCACACATTTCTTGTTAACAAACTATAATTTTGGCAAGTCGGTTAGGACATCTACTTTGTGCATGACACCAGTCATTTTTCCAACAATTATTTACAGACTTGCCAAAACTATAGTTTGTTAACAAGACATTTGTGGAGTGGTTGAAAAACGAGTTTTAATGACTCCAACATAAGTGTATGTAAACTTCTGACTTCAACTGTATGTTATTCAGATATACAGTTGAAGTCGGAAGTTTACATACTTAGGTTGGAGTCATTAAAACTCGTTTTTAAACCACTCCACAAATTTGTTTAGGACATCTACTTTGTGCATGACACAAGTAATTTTTCCAACAATTGTTTACAGACAGATTATTTCACTTATAATTCACTGTATCACAATTCCAGTGAGTCAGAAGTTTACATACACTAAGTTGACTGTGCCTTTAAAGAAGCTTGAAAAATTCTAGAAAATGATGTCATGGCTTTAGAAGCTTCTGATAGGCTAAACGACATAATTTTAGGTGTATTTATGGATGTATTTCAAGGTCTACCTTCAAACTCAGTGCCTCTTTGCTTGACATCATGGGAAAATCAAAAGAAATCAGCCATGACCTCAGAAAACAAATTGTAGACCTCCACAAGTCTGGTTCATCCTTGGGAGCAATTTCCAAACACCTGAAGGTACCACATTCATCTGTACAAATGCAAGTATAAACACCATGGGACCATGCAGCCGTCATACCGCTCAGGAAGGAGACGCGTTCTGTCTCCTAGAGATGAACATACTTTGTGCAAATCAATCCCAGAACAACAGCAAAGGACCTTGTGAAGATGCTGGAGGAAACAGGTACACAATTATCTATGTCCACAGTAAAATGAGTCCTATATTGACATAACCTGAAAGGCCGCTCAGCAAGGAAGAAGCCACTGCTCCAAAACCGCCATAAAAAAGCCAGACTATGGTTTGCAACTGCACATGGGGACAAAGATCATACTTTTTGGAGAAATGTCCTCTGGTCTGATGAAACAAAAATAGAAGAGTTTGGACATAATGACCATCGTTATGTTTGGAGAAAAAAGGGGGAGGCTTGCAAGCTGAAGAACACCATCCCAATCGTGAAGCACGGGGGTGGCAGCATCATGTTGTGGGGGTGCCTTTCTGCAAGAGGGACTGGTGCACACAAAATAGATGGCATCATGAGGGGGGAAAATGATGTGGATATATTGAAGCAACATCTCAAGTCAGGAAGTTAAAGCTTGGTCGCAAATGGGTCTTACAAATGGACAATGACCCCAAGCATACTTCCAAAGTTGTGGCAAAATGGCTTAAGGACAACAAAGTCAAGGTATTGGAGTGGCCATCACAAAGCTCTGACCTCAATCCTATAGACAATGTGTGGTCAAAACTGAAAAAGTGTGTACGAGCAAGCAGGCCTACAAACCTGACTCCGTTACACCAGCTCTGTCAGGAGGAATGGGCCAAAATTCACCCAACTTATTGTGGGAAGCTTGTGGAAGGCTACCCGAAACGTTTGCCCCGAGTTAAACAATTTAAAGGCAATGCTACCAAATACTAATTGAGTGTATGAAAACTTCTGACCCACTGGGAATGTGATGAAATAAATAAAAGCTGAAATAAATCATTCTCTCACCTATTATTCTGACATTGCACATTCTTAAAATAAAGTGGTGATCCTAACTGACCTAAGACAGGGAATTTTTACTAGGATTAAATGTCAGGAATTGTGAAAAACTGAGTTTAAATGTATTTGGCTAAGGTGTATGTAAACTTCAGACTTCAACTGGTCATTTTTTTTAAGCTGGCTTTAGCGACACTCTAAAACAATTCTGGGTTAAAGACAGTGGACAGAACACATGTAGGGTTATTTTGATCCAGCCAGTTGGGTCACAAACAACCCATTGTTTTCTTTCAATTGGGTTATTGAGTTATTATTCACTAGGTCTAATCTGACTGGAGGTGTGGCTCAGCATGGGCGTGGCTTTTAGATCGATCTGAAAGCATGTTAAGGTTGAGCTCTGACACTTTTGTAGATTTAATAAAGGCTTACACAAGAGTATTCATTAAGTTCCTGTGCATATCCCAATGTTGGGATATTTATCAATTTGTTATAAAAATATATTTAAAAAAATGTTATTAATTGTATATAAAAAGATATAATGTGCAAAAATATTAAAAGAAAATCGAAATTTTCCATCAAATGATGGACATGAATAACATTTACTCTCATGGGTAGCCAAAAATATCTATCTTAAAGCCACACCCCTAATGGATTACCCAAACATGGGTTAATTTAACCATCAGTTGGAGTTCTATTCACTTTCATAATGGGTTGACCCCGCAGGCTTTCAGAGAGGTCTGTTTATACACTGCAAATGAAAACTACCCTTAAATATTTTAGCACATTACATATTTTAATAGACCATGAATAACATTATTATTTCCATATCATAAAGTGGTTACTATGGATACGCACATGAACTTGTGTTATTAAAGCTGCAAAATGTTCAGCGCTTAACCTTTAACATGTTGACAGATGAACCACAATGACATTTACTCTCACGGGTGGCCAAAAACAACCATCTGAAAGCCAAGCCCCTACTAAAGCCACAGCTCCAGTCTTCAGATCTGACCAGGTGGCTCATAGTTCAATAACCTAACATGTGTTCTGTCCACTATTTACCCAGTGCTGGGGTTGTTTTTAACCCAGCTAATGTGTGTAGCCAGCTAGATAAGCTTCCAATCTCCCGACCTCATAACTAGCTACCAAGCCATTTTACGCTATCAATCAAATTAGAGTAGCTTGTCTAACAATCTTAGCTGGCTTTAGAATAACTAAATGTACTGAATATGACTAACATTCCTTTCAATCTTTTACCCAGATTTGAGCAAAGATGCTGAGAAGAATTGGTTTCTTTAATAAATAACCACCAGTCAGGACTATACAGACAGCTCAAGAGGTATGCTGAGATATACAAATACTTGGTTTAAGTGTATTCTGGGTATTTCTGGCAACACATTTACATTTAGTAATTTTGGTCAGTTGCTCTTATCCCGACCAGCTTACAGTTCATTAGCATTCATCTTAAGATAGCTAGGTGGGGCAACCACTGGTTGCCTAGAAACCACCAGGAGAGGAGAAACCACTCCCCCTCCAATACAGCCACCGATTACCAAAACCAGAACAGTCACAAATTACCCTGCCCCTTGATCCTGGTTGATGTGTCCACTGGGAAGACAGGCAGCCCTTGAAGAAGATGGCCCTAGCTAGCTAGACAGTACTAGACCACAACAGAGTAGGAAAGAAATTATACTTATCACTCCTGTAGATATCAGGAGTCGTCTAGCTATAGAATCACTCCTGTAGATAACAGGAGTCGTCTAGCTATAGAATCACTTCTGTAGATATCAGGAGTCGTCTAGCTATAGAATCACTCCTGTAGACATCAGGAGTCGTCTAGCTATAGAATCACTCCTGTAGATAACAGGAGTCGTCTATAGAATCACTCCTGTAGATAACAGGAGTCGTCTATAGAATCACTCCTGTAGATATCAGGAGTCGTCTATAGAATCACTCCTGTAGATATCAGGAGTCGTCTATAGAATCACTCCTGTAGATATCAGGAGTCGTCTATAGAATCACTCCTGTAGATAACAGGAGTCGTCTATAGAATCACTCCTGTAGATATCAGGAGTCGTCTAGCTATAGAATCACTCCTGTAGATAACAGGAGTTGTCTAGCTATAGAATCACTCCTGTAGATATCAGGAGTCGTCTAGCTATAGAATCACTCCTGTAGATAACAGGAGTCGTCTAGCTATAGAATCACTCCTGTAGATAACAGGAGTCGTCTAGCTATAGAATCACTCCTGTAGATATCAGGAGTCGTC